>NW_012028382.1:1782609-1875275 GCF_000956235.1 Wasmannia auropunctata | reverse complement strand
CCCCCCCGCGTAAAGAAGCAAACGCATAACACAGAGTCTGGACAGGTGCATTCCGTGGAGGCACTCGTCTCATGGAGTTACGCTCTCGAAAAGTCGTAATCTACGCAGCTAACTGCCACGTCCGATTCCTAGCTCTCGAGACGCACTCGAGAGATAAGAGACACGTAACATCCATGAAGAAACGGATAAACGGAACTGCCGTTCGCGTTGTCCTAATGAGACTCGCGTCACTTGTAAACCGTTGTAACAGCCGTAAGGCTCTTTAGGCATGGAAGAGATTTCTCCACCCTGGAATGCCAGCGACACTGGAGCTGCCGCTGATATATGCGGCACCCTCGCGAAAAAAAAAATCCATTTAGCTCGCGGCGGCCGCGAGACTCGGTCGTGAATGCGGTGAAACCGCATTTGAAGGTAAAAAGTCATGTGGTACAATGACTTCGAATCGCTCACGCCGCGGTTTCGTCAGATATTTTTGCGATCTCCTAACACGTAATTAATTTCCAGGAAGTGGGACATTTTTAATTTTGCTAAACCCTTCAGCTTCTCGACGATGCCAATAAAAATATGTTCCGTGCCCCCGAGAGAAAGTGCCGAGGGAAAGAATCGGGACAGAACGCGCCGAGCATTCTGTCGGAAACGAAACGAAACGAAACGAATCGTCGGTATCGTGATCCTAAAATTATTTAGACTAATAACGCGTCCACTCAATTAAAGGTTCCGCTGAAATAAGCAGCTACATAATACGCCGAATGCGTTTCGCAATCCTTATGAACGCTATTATATTCAATTGCGCGACCATTGTTGGCCGATATCGACGCTCGAGGATTTAGCTTCGACAACTTTCAAATCCGACATTAGGAGTTGCGCAAACCGCGCGCTCGCGGGTATCGCGGGAGATACCGAGACAGAAAACGCGCAGCAATGCAGGTAGCGTATCGGGCAAATCAATTCCCGGTTATGGTATACACGATTACGCGAAAAGTGCGCAACATGCAGCGCAGACCGCGGGGGTCTTTTAATTCTGTTCCTCTCATTTCACTTTTTTAGACGCGACTCTTGCGAAACGCGATTATCCAAACGACACGTCACTTAAAACGATTAAATGTAAGTTCAGTTCGGCAATGAGGAAGTCGCTATAAAAATATTATTATTCGTGTACCAGAGATACTAATTGTGTATTTAACTATTTATCAAAATATCTCTTACACACGTTAATTTTATCAGTAATCTCTTGTATCTCGAAAAAATTTCAGTAGATATAAGGCACGTATAATTATAACACAATATGTAAAACGAATTTTGCATGATTGCACACATTTCTTATTGCATTACAATATGATGTATCGATCGCTTATTCGTCTGTAAAGAGCGTGAGTCCAATATTTAGAATAAAAAAAAAATGTCAATTTTAATGTGTATTTTAAGAAGAAGGAATTCTAAGAAAGCAAGCGACGAAAAAAAGCACACACGCACGCACACCCACGGCCCGTAGGCATTCAACTCGAATGCACTTATTATGCACTTTGAGAGGCATCACTGTTGGGATCCGAGCATTAGCGGTGCATCATCTGGATTTCCTTGGAGAGCGCGAAGAACGGATCGTTTGTACGTCGGGGAATAAATCAGCGAGCGCGGCTAGGAGTCTTTAAAACAACTCGTAATCGCGATACGTAATGCCGATTCGCGGCGGCTCAACACGACGATTTACACGCACGTCCCATTACACGATATCGATTCGATACAGCGCGATGAACGTTTTATTCGTACGCGCGCGTCCGTCAGTCACGCGGGGGGGAAAATTAAATGAACGCGAAGAGATAAGATATTCAAACGCGAGCTCCGCGACTGCGATGCTGTCCGGAACGTCCGGATCGCTTGTGTGAATCATGAATTACAGAGTGGCGAACTCTCCTCGCGTGAGTGCGCAAAATCGGTGACATGTTTAGATACGCGTTCGACCGTCTCGGGAGATAAATGTACGGGCGCATGATTCCATTACCTTATCTCACGAGTATGGCTGGGAATCGGCTACAGTCGCTAAAATTTTGCTTTGTATTTATCCCCTGTAAGTCTTAAAATGTAAATCGATCGTTTGTTGTCTCGTGCTTCATCAAGAGATAGTGAAACAATTAAATAATTATTTAATTAATCGCTATTACGAATTACGACCACATCTTTCGTGAGGAAAAAAATATATCCCGCTAAATATAATAGTTAAGAATCGTAAAAAAACTGTTATAACTAAATCACGATTAATTTATTTTCTGCTTCATGGAATCATTAATAATTTAATATTTAGAAATTAGGTACCAAAAACGTAATAGATTATTCGTTATTAAAATTATATCGTTAGTAAAAACGGGACGTTGGTCAGTTAATCAATCTTGCTTATTAGCGTGACTTCGAACGGCAAATATAGCCCACGGAAACTGCACGAGATATCGTGTACGTTTAACGTGAAAAAGAATGCGCACGATGCGGGGAGGAATTCCGATTCGCCGAAGGGTAGCATCCATTTTTTTCCCGTTCGTCAATGACAAGCATGCGTGCATGAGTGCATGCGTGAATTTACCCCCTCAGTCGCCACTGCTGCACGAAGCTCCAATCCGCCTTGAACCCGCTCGTGTCCCCCGGCAAGGACCAATAATCTTCCAGCTGGCTCTCGTCCTCCTCTATCCTCAGCACGTCCTCCCTGCTAGGGCTGACGTTCACCACGATCTCGTGCGCGGCCTTGGGATCGCCGTTCTCCATCGCGGTATCTTGGCGTCGTCCGGCGTCCTCTTCCCGCTCCGACGCGTCTCTCTCGCCGTCCCGTGATCGTAACAACGTCTCGGGATCCTCGTTGCTTCTTGATGTCACCTGCACGCACGCTTCCGGCAACGGCGGTGGTGGCGGAGGCGGAGGCGGCGGCTGCTGCTGCCTCACTTTGTCCTCCTTCGATCTGGGATTCGAGTCGCCGAAGTAGATGACCGTCTTATGACCTACGTCCTTCCCCGTTTTCCCGACGTCGTTGCTCGGCGTCCATGATTTTGGATCACGACTGTCGTTTCCGCCGCCACCATGGCGACTTCGGTCCTCTAAGGTCGAGCTTCTCTCGTAATCGTCCGCGTGCCTCGCGACTTCTCGCCATTCCTCTCGCGCCGGGGGCTTCGGCAAGAAGGGCACGGCCCGTCGCAGGATAAAATTTGCGCCTTCATGGCCGATCTGCTGCTGAACTTGGACGCCGTTGGCGCTCATCTTGCAGCCTTTCAACTCGCGGCACAACACGCACCTGCAGTCCTCGGTGCACTGAGCTCGTCTCGTGGACGGCATGTTATTCACTACGGGTCATATTCTATAGGATCCCGTGCGTTCCTAATCAGCCACGGCAAAAGCGGAATCTTTGGTGTTTATCTATAGTACAAATGCGAAAAATGTGAAAGCGTGACCGAAAGATCCGGTTTCCGTTCGATAGTATCCCGAATTAATTCCCAATTTAATTGTACGTGTTTCACTGTTGCAGTCGCGCCTCGTTCACACTGTTGTGTTCAAAATAGCGAGTTCGCACATTTATCCGTAACGTTTATCTATGCGGCAGGTTTATAAAACGCAAACTCAGCGTGTTCGATCGTATCGTAGAGTGTATCACAGATTTATATTTTGCTGCAGTATCGTGAATTTTCGCCTATCGCGATCACTTTTATTTCGCTCAACTGGCTCTCGCGAGAGCAAAATTGTTGGGATTCACCGCAACTTTTCCTCGCGGGATCGTAGAATGTCGGTTTCACGTCCTGCCGCGATAACGTTCATTGCTCCAGTTTTACGCGGAGACTCACACTGCGAAATTGCCTCGCTGATTCATTCGAAAACGACGTCTTCTTTGACACAGCGATGTCTCATCGACCGAGCGAGTCGTCAGACTTTTAATCGGATTTATTAACAATCAATCACTCGCTATATGTACGACGCCGGACAGCACACTTCGAAACTTCGATTCTGCTCCAATTACTCTCGATAAATACACACCACGGAACGTAACGGCGACAAAAACACGAGGAATAATCGTGAATTAATTACGGAGCGGCCGCGGAAGAAATTGTAACCGGCGAACGAGCCATATAATTATGGCTTTACTCTTTTCCGCTGCATTAGTGCGGCAGTCATCGTACCGCACTCAATGTAAACACGCGACTGAGACGACGACGTGTCTACGGCTTCCTGTGCATCGGCACAGGTGAAACGTGCGCGCCTCCCTCGCGGTGCACCGCACAGAGTCGGGGAAAAGAAGAGATATCCGTATCACTTTCCTACCTTCACCGGTGCGTGCGTGTGTGTGTGTGTGTGTGTGCGCGCGCGTATGTGTGCGTCCTCCCCGCCCCGCCGTTCTATCTTTTGTTCCGTCGCGCGTAACTATGATATCACGGGAAAAGAATAAGCTTCGCTGCGCCTGTAAAAATATATGCGTCCGCGTGCATGCGCTGCAAATATAGAAATTACGCTCGGAGACGTTCTCCTCCCCCCGTACTCGCCATTGTCCTCCCCCGCGAATAATCTCGAGAGACCGAGAGACCTGATTCTGGATCGCGAGTTAGCCGCACGGAATCGATCGATTGTTTCGACCACGTATGTACCGCCCTCGCATGACGATACGATCTGCATAACGATACGGAACCAATTGTTGTGTAATAGCGTAACGGAATTACGTAATTATATAACGTTGTTAATTGTATAACGCCGGACTTTGTAAAACTGACCGTGCAACTCTCGCGGACGCGAGTTACACGGGCCTCCCCGAGTAATCCGGTCGGAGGACCTTTATCGCGATAGCAACGAGAAACTTATCACGGGAGCGCGAGGCTGGCAGGCCGCGATCGAGACGTGCATAAGTGCCGGCCGCCACTTGTAAACTGCTGCCATGCTCTTTTCGCTGGCGAGCCGCAGGAAACGGGAGAGCACAAACGAGTATGTGTCTTTACAGAGAGAGAGATAGAGAGAAAGAGAGAACCCCACCATATGTTTCGGGGGAGGACTTCCGGCGGCCATCCTACTTCCTACGGCCGTGTACTCAAATCACATCGCCCCAGTCAGCGTCCGTGACGGACTCTGACATCGCTTCTGATAGCATGCCATCGCTTTTTTTCAGCTTAGACGCAAAGTGTCTACCAACGGTAGAAGTTCACTTCATTCGCGGATCAGGTGAAATTCGCTTGTACAATTTCACATTTAAAGTGTACGTGAATTTTGGATTTGATTCGCGGATTCTAACTCTAAACACTCGTGATATTCTCCTTTCCCTTTTGTTAATTCGGAATTGTTAACCACTAAAAAAAAAAATCCATTATTCTTTCTAAGAATCCTGTTCATATAGAAAGTGCTAAAGTATTTTTTCTTCCCTCCAGTTCTTTCCGTTAATTCTTTCCATCAATTAATTCTTTTCATCAATAACAGAGAGAAGTTTCGACCGCGAGACATAATCTGCATCTCAAAATTGCTAAACGCAGACAGCCGAATAGAAGATATCGCGATAAAATGTAACGATCTTCCTTCTATTCTCTTAAACTTCGTCTCCCATATAGCGTAATGACACAGTATAAGTATCGTGTTTTAACAATATCTCACGCCTGCGGTTTTATATACGGTACTGTAACCTTTTGTGCCGCGCGCGAAATCTGTCCACACGATCGGCAGAGAAGGTCGACCGTGAGTACCCCCGCGCCGTTGTTGATTCCTTCCGGTACTGTTTTACTGCGGCGCGCACGAGGAAGATTCCCAGGAGGTATTCCTAGTAGCAATTAAATGCGTACAGTTGAGCGCGGGGTGCGCTCGGCGCTCGCTCGCGGAAAACAGGAAGCGAAGTGGGTCAGCGTTAAAATCGTCGCCATTAGAATTATACAGCAACACTCGTCCCCGCGAGTGCGTGCGTCGGGTATGCGCCGCGGAATTATTTCCGCGTAGATTATCATTATAGCGCGCGTCGAGGGCGCTCTCCCGGCGTTGACGCAACCAGTGCCTCGGTGTCGGGCAATTATGAATACTTATGAGGCAATTTGCGTGTCGAAATTGATAATGCGAACGGGTAAATTGAACGTAAAGCATCGCGTCCGAACGCGACATTTTCTCTCGGAGCGGCGCGTCAATGATGATCCTGAAATCGACTGATTTGAAATATAAATCTTGAGATATTAATAAACATGCATTAATAGACATGTTTAAACTTTCGTTTCAACTGTTTGTACGATAAATTCATTTTTTAATGTTTTTCCAACATTTTTTCAAAAATGTCTTGTGCGATAAATAGAATTGTACAATTATATTATATGAAAAATGTGATTAAAATATCTTTGAATTTTCGGTCGAAAATTTTTCGCTTTAAGTATCTGCCAGATATTCGCATACGTCACGACGTGCATTTTCTATTTTCCACTTATTTTCCATTAGCACAGATTGTGTTTAAACACTTTAATAAAAGCTAGTTACAGCGAAAACTACCGACCGCCTTTGCAGTTTCGCATTATCGTAAATTAACGCGAAAGCAGACAGCTCTACAATCCAGATAAACCGGTATTCCTTATCGCGCGTTGAAAATCTATCTATCGAAGTCGACTTCACCGTATACGAGGAATCATTAAAATCTCGACTATAAAAACAGCAGTAATAACAGAGTTTCTACAACAAAAAAAACCGTAAGACATAACTAAACGTCTGTTAAGAATTCGTACGATGATTACAAAAATGGGTTTGATGAAAGCACGAGCGAGAGTTTAAACAAATCGCACAGTTTTAGCTGCTGGGCTAAAATATATACATTCCTACGAAAGAGAAAGAGCGATAAGACCGAAAAATCGAAACTGGCAGTGTATAAGAAAGTTTACTGAATGAATACTTTTAAGAATGGCCAAATCTGCAACACGTGACCCTACCCAGACAGACCGCAGGAGGAGGAAGAGTTCAAGGCAGATATTGTCCGTGCTCACGGGGCGAAACTCCGGTGTCAAGGGCGGTGGCGGTGGCGCTCCTACGAGGATATTAAATTATTTACCGAAGCGTGACTGCGTCCACCGAATATTCTCTCGAGGAGCGTCCCGTCCCTACGGTCGTTCATCGAATAACGTTGACCGTTCTTCGGCGGGCAAGAAGGACAGGAATTACGACCTCTCTAGAATGTGCAGCGCCGCGCGATATATAATTTTCCCATAAACGTTTTTCCCCACGCGAAAGTGGCGCATACGTATAACATACGTATGGTGCACCAAGCGGAAGTTCTGCAACGCCGCGGCCGCCTCTGTGCGTTTTCGATCCGCCTGCATAAAAGTCGGACGGAGCCGTTAATTTGTTTCTCGTACTCGTGAGAGACGCGGAGACTCCGGCCGCAACGTTGTTGACACACACGAAAAGACGTGCAGATAAAAAGAAAAATCGTTGCAAATTACGTTACGTAATTTTTCAAGGGTACACCCATCTTGCCTCGCAGGCCGCGAGGGGTTAAACCTGTTCGTACGATTAATTATTCGCCTAAGAGGTATATCCGGACTCGCGGCGGGAATCGATCGGCACCGAAATGTAATAAGACGTCTGCAGAGGGAGAGAGGAAGGAGGAGGAGGGAGATTTTAATAATCGCCGGTTCTCGAATGCCTCGCGTAGGGCGTAGCTAATAATAAGCTGGTATAGGAAGCTCGCCGCGCTTAACGACTAACGGTTCTCGCGAATGGGAGTGAACGCGCGAGAAATTAAGGGAAATTTCTCAAAAATTTCGAGATCCCCTCCGTTTGCATGCATTAGAATTTTTCCCACCGCGTTATATAAAAATATAATATATGCATATAGCAAAATAATAACGAAAGATGTTAAATTGCAGTATACAAATCTTCATCAAGCGGGAACGATCATCTATCTGGTAATGAATTTCATTATTTCTAAAAAAAAAATAATAAAAACCTACAAAAGTTAGCACAGAAAACTCTTAAAAAAAAAAAGGCTTTTGCTTCACTCTTTCAATTACTGCTTAGAGCGATAAATAGAAAAGCAAAGCTTTGTCTATTTATTTAATTCTATTTATATCTCTGCCTGTCGTGCAGCTTCATTTCCAGCTATAATCATAAGCGCCAGCGATGACTTATGTACATACAATCCTATGCGCGCGAAGATAATGAATGCGTCTCGTCCCTGACCTCCCTCCCGACGCCGCCGCTAGTAAAAGCTAACTGAGATCGACGCTAATGCAACGGAAGAAAGAAGGAAGGCGAGGTAAGGCGGAAAGAGTCATTAACCCAAATATCTGGCGCGGATTCACCTCGAATCGGCGTTTCCCCTCGTGCGCATTCTTAATCGCGCGACGTGCAGCTGCAGCGGCTCGTCCTCGTCGTCGCGTTCCCAGATAACGGCGCAGCTTTTCCCGCGGAGTTTCCGACTTTCGGATAACTAATTAAAAGCGAGCTCTCCCTTCGCACGATCGCGCGCGCGCGGGCGCGCGCCTATAATGGCAGGCTAATTTCTATTTCATCCTAATTCGCCCGGCGCGCCGAGAAAATGAATCGGACGATTGAACGGTTGAATATAACGAGATGCGGCGCGAGAGTAAAAGTTTCTGCTAACGAGCGCCGGAGCATGAGACGAGCGGCGCACAATAGCGGCGTACAATAGCGGCGCACAATGGTGGACACCAACACACAGTCGAGCATCTCAGAGAATGCGCGAAATGCGTATCCAGTGTACCGCAAAACGCCGGATATTCGGATGCGTTGCAGCCCGGTTGTAGGTATATATGCGTATATCCGAATGCTTTCTCGACGCGACGCGCAGCATCTTTCACGAAGAAAGGAATAGGCCCGCATGTCTCACATCGCGCGATGTAAGAGAGAAACGCAGAGCGAGGAGACGTTTTCGCATTATATTATCGTTGGCGAGAGCGGTAAGGAGGCGCTCTTTTAAATTTTTCGGACATCTTATCTGTATGCCGAGCAGATCTCTGAGGCCCCATGATCGGGGACCGAAAGTGATGTCGATGAAACTAAATAACAGAGAAAGACAGGGTATGTCATACGGGGACGCGTCGGATCCCCCGAGATCGGATCGGTTGTAATTACGTGCCTCGTAAATTTTAACGATCCTCGATCGGCACGGCCGAAAAAAAGTGGGCGTTGTAATTGACAGTGTGCGGCGTTCTACAATCAAATTTACGAGTTTCTCGTTGCGCGCGAAATAAGATTTAGCGCGAGTATGTGTTTCTAAATGCGCGGATATTAATCCTCAAAAAAGATTGATTCGAATAACTGTGCTAACCATCGCGAATCAAATTTCAGATTAGCGAAAATGCATCGACCGATCAATTCGATATTGTATAAAAACCGGATTTTTATTATTTATATAAATTTACCGCGATCGTTATTCGACATTAATCGCGAGTTTGCGTAAGCTTATCAATATAGATATACGTAAAGTAATCTTATGTATAATCACGCAATTATTTTGTATTATAATGTATCAATCACGCGCGTATATTATAGTTTTATTAAGCACTTCATGCTGCATAAAATAATAAGCTATTATTTTCCGACTATATTTTCTAGAAGCTCGACATATATATATTTTACAGTTCATTTTCTCTGCAAAAAAAAGTAACTGAATGGCGTTTAGCACGAATCAAATATTCTGTCGACATTATGTGTTAAATATTAAAAGTCAATTTTACACACACAGATCTAATTTTACGACTAACAAGATCTGATCAAAGTATTCCCCCAACTTCTTTTTCTTTCGTGATACGTTGCTGAAGTGTGTCAGATGAAAGTCTGAGATGAAAGTGGGGTCGGGCTGTTGAAGCTACGTTAGGTTTAAGTTTGAATTATCTCACAAACGGAACATCGCGTAGTCCGATGAACAACGACGCAATATTGCGACCGACTATCAACTGACTTCGCTCTTAACGGTAGAGGCACACGAATACACTCGGGAATTCGCACAGCATGCAGGTGCGAGGACCCGAAAGGTTAACACCGAGACGTCTCGGCTCAACGTCCTCGGCTTTGTATCCTCTGGCTTTTCAGCGATTCATCTCGTAGAATCCATTGTGTTCGACGCGTTCGCGTCTTTTCAGATTTTCTTGTACCTACGTCCGTGCATTTTATGGGCGACCAGGACCCGACCCAGATAACCAGGAAAAGACTTTCCTGTTTTCATCCATTGGAAAAAAAATCGAGGAGAGCCGAGACATTCAAGAGACGCATCCTTTGAATTTTATTTACAGTTAGGGTGCAGGTAATAATTTTTGAAGTTTATTCTATCGTTACATTTCACGCACTCAATCGCGGCCCCGTTCTCGGATAGTAAACAACAAGTAACAAATGACAATAATGACGAACGAGAAATTATGCGTTGAACGGTATTTAATTTCAGTGCACGGTATGGGATACGCAATGGCGATTCCTAGACGATTTTAATCGATCCTTATCGCGCCTAGCGGACTATATCGAGCGGGCGATCATTAATCAGATCTTTATTAAGATCGCGGCATCGATTATCAAGAGCGCCAAACGCAAGCGGGAAAGCATCGGGCGGCGAAACAAAGAAAGCACTTACCGTCGCGGCTTCGGACGAAGTATCTCGTGACCTGAATCGGATATGCAGATGCTCAGGCTCAATGGTCCGCCGTAGGGCTCCGAGGGAGTGCTGGCAGTCTGGACGGTCGATTGTTGAGGGCTGGGGATACCGCTCCAGCCAGAGGTGCTGCCTAGGAAGAGCGGCTGCTGTCCGCAACCGCCGTCCATCGTCGGCCGTTCCAGATTCATGATGTCTCCAAGAGCTAGCACCGGAAAACCTGCAAATTATTGCGCGTGTTATACGCCTTTCGACGTCAGCCTCATCATCATCTAGCACTCTTTTACGATCGGAGCGAAATCCCGGAAACGTATAAAGATGAGTCTTTCACACGAGCACCGCGGAGAGATAAACTCACCGCTTACATTTTACGTCAATATCATTTCCTCAATTTTATTCGCGGTATCCTTTTGCTTGCAGTTCAATTTACTTCTTCACGCTTTACTTCGTTTCGCGTTAATAGATCTTGTTGGTCTCCGATTGAGTTTAGACATAGATCTAAGATTGGTGTAATGAAGAATTCCATCGTTCGAATATTGATAGCAGCGAGTAATACGGCTCGTCGTTATAAAGGGGAAAAACATTGCAATGCTCGCAGACTTGACGAATGAAAGGAAATGTTGTACAAACATGTCGCTCGAGATAATGCAGAAACCTCACCATATTTCGCACGAGAAATCTAGCTGAGCAGAAATAATCTGCGAAAGAAAGTAATTATGCGAAACTTTCTCGAGCGCGAAGGTCATTAACGAGTCGGATAATTGTGGGGGAGTAATTAACGCCGAGATGTTATCACGCTAAGGAAAACAACTATTCAGATTTCATTCGTATAAGAAAAGACAGCAGAATGACAAGTAAAAACGAGAACAAAAATCATACATTGTTAATGTCTAATTCTTATTACTCCATTCTGTAAATATAGAAAAAAAGATATTCAAAAGAAGAGAAAAGAAAGCAAAAGGGAAGAGAAAGTTGAAATGAATAAAAGCGGAAAGTCGATTTCGTAACTTGTAAGTCAGAAAATATTAAAGAACTTTATAAAAATGTATAAAATTGGATGGAGAGAAATAGAGGTCTACTTTAGAAATTGTAAATTGCTTGTATTTTCCGCAACATGTATTTCACATCGAAATAAAACTAAGACATTTTTTTTCCATTTTACACGTATGACTCACCTCTGATTGTGTGAGTAGGTATCTCATATATCTCTAATTCACTCTAGACCATTTTATTCTCTCGCAAGATTAGACTTCCAGATCATTAATTTCATATGCACACGAAAAAGTACCAATTACGGTGCGTTCGCGGAAGCGGAGAAAGGAATAGATTATGGAGCGGCGAGCGTGTGCCCCTGAATTTGCGACCGGTTGCGACAATCCAGGTAAATGGACCGGATAAACGAACAGAAACGCAAAAATACTGCTTCGTACAAAATGCATTGTCGGAACAAGTGCGTCGTGGAAAACGCGATCGTCTCTCGCGCGATGAGAAATTCCGTCTCAATACACGTCGTCCCCGAGGCTCGGTCCGTATACGCGTCGTGCACGCTCGTGTTGCTCGCTTTGACGAACTCTTGTATGCAATTACTCTGCCAGGCTGCCAAAGTGCTTCCTTAAGCGTGCGTTTCAAGATGGGGGGACGACCCAGTACCCCATGACGTGCCTGCCTGCCTGCCCGGCTACTCTTTCGGGGAACTTTTATCGATGTAATATTCGCTGAATCTCATCACGATAATAATGCGACAGTCAGAATGGCGGGAGCAGTCGTAAAGTCAATGTTCTCTTTCGTAAAACATCAATAAGAGAGCTAAGTAAGAGAGTTGAGAGAAAGATTTTTTTTCGCTAATGTTAAAAGTCAATAAAAAAAAAAAAAATAAAGAGCAATCCTGCAGCCAACGAAGTTTGAAAAGGAAAGAATTGAGTGATAACATCTGTTAATTTTGGTACAATTATAAATCCATTTTTCTTCATTGAAAAAGAAAGTGAGAAGTGGGCCGTTTACATGTACATAAAATGAGAAACTACCTTTCTAAATATATATTTATAAAATTGTAATAAACTGATCACGCTCTTTAGAGCACAGTGAATGGACTTCGCGGTTCAATTTCACGATCCTCGGTTCGGTGACTGATTTAACGCGCGAGGCACTGAGGTAACTGGTTTAATGTAAACGGACTCTCAAAAAGTGGCGTTGTGTCCCGAAGTGTATTTAACTGACCTCGACTGGTCTCACACACATCTGCCTTTCTAACCGATCGGTCGGACATATGTACACGCATACCTTGGAAAGGACGGGGTTGCGTACGCGAATGTAAAGCTGTGCCCGACGGTAAACCTATCATTTGCGAGAAGAAAATCAGGGTCAACCGGTAATCGTTAAGTGATTTTGCAAAAAGCGAAGCTGAGATGTCGAAGATTCCCGGAGAAGTATGCCGTTTATTTGGAAGGGACACCTATATCATAGCCCGTTGTTAAAATCTGTCTGTTGCTTCATACAGAGCAGTCACGCGAATAGTAGCTCGTGAAAAGAAAAAACTTGACTGTGTGCTTAATTGCCTTTTCTCATGCCATTTTCATTAGCTTGATCCCCTCAGTATCGCGTTACATAATTGTGGCATAATTTCTAATTATGTCATATTAAAGATAAATTAAAAATTTATATATATATATTTATATACATATATATTTTTCTATGACAAAAATGTTTTATTATTACTCAACCCTTTACTTTCAATAATGATTAAAATCTGAAATGCGCAATACATGTTCTGCTGTGAAAAGGTACAAGTATCTATTAATTCTTTATTACATATCAATCAAGCAAAAACTTGAAATTCAAGCGAATCAGGCAAGTGTACGACAACGTCGAAGGTATTGAGACGATTTCTTCGAGGCGACACCTGACAGATCGGACTCATCTCGATCAAACCACTGATGATTATAGACCTTTAAGGACCGGTTGCATGAACGTCACGCAATGTTAATTTTGGTTAAATAGATTTTCTGTCGTTATTTATAACGCAAATAAAACTACACAGAAGAAAACGGCAAAATTAAGTTTATTTATGCTGTGCTTCTAATTGCATCGTTTCTGTTTGTTAGATCTTTCCTCACGCAATTAAAATATAAAGTACAAATTATTAAAAAAAAAGTGTGTGTGTGTGTGTGTGTGTGTGTGTGTGTGTGTGTCTAAAAAGAAAAAATAGAAGCAGAGAATTTATAAACCGAATATTTGAAAAGTCACGCGCGAAGGAAAATTTGGGTCCATCAAGAGTTCTCGGAAGAGCATTATACATCTACATGTAACGTATATGTGTGACACGTGACACACATGTGAAAACGTGTTCGGAATCGGAGTCACGACTTCACAATTGTTAATTGGACGCAGCATTTCCCGGATGTCCTATAAAGACATTTTGGAGTCAATTGGGATCGTGAAAATTGACCTCTCCGTTTGTACAAATTAAACGTGAACTTTAAACGCGCGCCTAACATGTTCTTCTTTTTATTATCGCGCAGCAGTAATTTTTCTATATACATTTCTTGACTCGAACAGATGTCTATTTAAGAATTTTTAAAAATTTGATTTATCTTTATGAAATCGAGCGAGAATCTTCTGGCGCGCGTGACACTCTCAGAGGGTGAAAAACATCAGGAGAAAAGGGGAGGGAGAGAGCAGACGGAACTCGGGGCACGGTGCAATCTTGGCGCGGCGTTGGACCCCGTAATACACGCGGCATTGAGAATACACGCATATACGCGGCGTGGTATAAGCGACGTGCACGCGGTCGTCCGCCCCGCGACCGCCGCATTCCAGGGGCTACCCAAACTGAAGCCTATACCTTATACACCGAGCTCTCTCTCCTCTTCTCTCTTTCACTTCTCTTCCTCTCCCCGTACACGCTTCGCCGCGATATCTTCCCTCCGCGCCTCGTACATCCCTTTACCTACCCGCGTAGCGCTTTTTTTTTCCTACTCCACTCTCGTTCTCTCCTCATCTCCCTCTTCTTCTTTCTGTCCTTTCTACCATCTCTCGCGAGAGAATCCGCGCGCGCGAATCACGTCCCTCCGCTCTGTACAAAAATTTACATATATTCTCTTTCTTTCTCTCTTTCTCTCTCTCTTATTTTCCTTCGACCGCGAACGTGACGCGACACTTGGCACTATCTCATCGGCATCATCAAATTTCATTCGATCACGAGGTTTTACGAGACGACGCGCATTGGGTTGCTCTTGCGAGCCTTTTGTCCTTTTTCAGCATAGATTGAGGATCGATTTAATTTCAATCGAGAGGCTCAGTTACCTTTCCGCCTTTTTCCGTATTACGTCTATCTATTACACACAGAAAATAATGACAAAAAGAAGAATGAGATATTGATAAGAGAACATAAGATCTGAGCTTGATTTTGAAAAGATCTAAATTAAAATATTTACAAATATGATGGATGACGATTAAAGAGTGTAATCAAAATTATACAATCAACTCGGTTAAAATAAATATTGAAGGGATCAATTTTAACAAGACAGAAGAATCCTAAAACGCTCCATAAATATTACTTAAAGTTAAGCAAGATTTAAAGGATAGAATTTTTGTTACACATATACATGCATATATATATATATATAATTTTTTTATCAATGCACACTGACAAAGAACGTATCTCAGTATTCATACATTGCATATATTATACAATTTTACAGCTTTTAATAGCTTTAAACGGCGGTTTTGAGGCTCTTCGAATTTTAACTTTACATAATTGTTCGCGTTTAAAAGCAAATTTAAACTTTAAACAAAGAAACAAAACAGAGAGCAAACAGAGAGCATCGTCGTTTATTTATAATAAACGATTTTTTAAGGATGGCAAAATAAGCAAAAAGACATACACGATCGATGTATATAATTAGAGATTCGTACGAGTTCTCTGAAAGCTAAATTGTGATCGATACTTTTTGTAAACTTTTTAATTTAAAGTATACAATTACAATCTCCGAGTTCACACAACTTCATCAATTTTCTCCGCTTTCCATTTCATGGAATCGATCAGTTTGACTTCAAAGAGATACATGTATGACTAAAAAGAGAAGACATTCATTGCCAGGGCATGTCGAATGAGACTTACAAGTTGTTCAACGCGTTGATAGAAAGGGGCGCATCCACGTCCTCGCGCTGTCGGACACATATCTGGAAGGCCGAGGGGACCAAGCCGCACTCTTGCGACCGAGGGTTCGCGTCCTCCAACGAATTTCCGCCACTCACTTGTAAGCCATTTTAATGCTGTCCAAGACGGTAGACTTGTTTCTTTCAGCTGAACTTTCCACGTCCTCCTAGAATCTTTTCTTTTCGAACAGACAAAGAGAGATAAGTTGAAGAATCTCACAAAGAAAGACTTATCGTATCTTTCTTGACTACAAATACACTTTATCTCTATAATCGACAAAATTTATGGAAAATGTGTATACATAAAAAAAAAATTAACTGAAGTGAACACGCAAAACGTTTCTTTTCAATTTAATTTTATTATTTATGAATTGAATTTTCCGATTCTTTAAAAAATTTAGTCGGCAAAGTTTACTGAACCTTGAAGATTAAAGTGACGTACAAACTTCGAATGGAACTGCGAATGATGTCCCGTTATTTATTTCGGCTTCTGACGCTCAATTCCCTTCGCTCTCGACGCTCGAAGTCACCGATTCATTCTCCGCGTACGCGCATCACTACGTGTTCACTTCGACCCCATTCCGCAACACACTCGGCGCATTTTAAAAGACGATCGGTTAAAATATTCTGATTTAAACGATTAAATCGAACTTGAGGATCGGCTCTTTCGGGGACAAGCCGAGACCGACGCCGCGAGAATACGCTTTGTCGCAGCGCGTTTAATGTACAGAAGGTGGACGAGAGTGGGCAGCCAAAAGGAACAAACCTCTCGACACGCGCGAGCGTGGAACTGTAAACACGTTCGGGCCTTTAAAAAAAGGCCTCTCTCTGTCTCTCTCTTTCTCTCGGCAGTTGACCGACGCGGATACGGTCAGCGGGTCGCACGATCACCCGTGATGCCCCGATGCCGATGCGATCCGATGCGATGTGGGCGCAGCCGCGGGAGATGTCCCTGCGACTCCTGCGAGAGATTGGAGAGATGCGCAGATATAATCACTGTGAACTGCACGACGGTCCATTCGAAATTTACTCGCGTATATACACACCGCGCGCGTATTCGCGCCGATTTTCGCGATCCGCGTAATCGCGTGCGCGCACGCCCGCCGCGATCGACCGGGCTGTCGTCGATCGCCGCTGCCACCGTCGCTTTTCGGCAGCTGTCAATTACCGCTAACACAGTTGCCGCGTTTATGCAGCAGCATCCCCGATCCGACCACTTTCGGTCCAGCCAGAGGCCGACGAAGAGAAGAGGAAAGAACAAAAAAAAACAAACGCGCCGCGAGTCTGTGAATTGCACCGTCGCCACCTGCTGGATCTTTCCGGAAACGCATGTGAGTCCTCCCATTTACCGCGTAGTCTGGCAGTCGCCGAGTCCGCGGCAGATTCGAGGGAGCGTAGTGTGTCGCCGTGATTCGTGAGCCTCGCAGCATGGAAAAAAATGATTAGGACGACGTAGCCTATAATGCTGGAATAATTTCAAAAATAAAACAAATTGTTCCAGGAGCAAATTGGTATGCTTTAAACTAATTTATATATGCAAATATATCACTCAAGTGATTCGTTTCCAATGCGATTAAATTCACGCGTCAAGAGCGATGCGGCGCGCGGCGTCGCTATAATGCGTCCTACTCTTAGGCTGCGGTCCGATTTACGCTTGCAGCGCTCGTGATCATAATTTGTCTTTATTTAATATTTGATTAACGGCAAGGATAAAAGTATTCCAAAAGCGTTGGAGCGTGAATGCTGTGAATCGGACCGCAGCCTTAATAAACATCTAGCACGGACGCGCACAAATTGTATTACCCGAGCAAAAAAATCGATTTTGCTATGTAATTTGGATCCACTTCTTCAGAGGGCGTTAGTGTACGAGGTGCATTTTAGCGTACAGCCAAAATGTCGGCATGTGAGCATGTCCGCTCTCGGATCCTCTCTGATTGTAACATACATAGTATGTACATATCTATTCGTGTGGTTGTTTATAACCTAAAATTAAAAGATCGGTAAACTGTCGTGCGGGTCAGTCCGGCTATAAATTATTTTGACTTACTATTACTATTCTACTACTATTATATTACTTGCCGTCAGTCTGCCAATAAGTGATTTCTCGAAAGCAATTTAGACAAGTGAATATAATTGACAACATGAACGTCTTACGTTCGTGCATTAAAGCCGTTACCCTAGGTAGAGGTGTTCGAGCTGTAAATTACCAAGGTTAGACGTGCCTCCGTTGTAATGCGTTATGATTTTATTTTAAGGAGTAGAATTCCTATTTGCCCTTTTACTTTATAATTACATGAATTTTATCTTTTATGCCTGCCAGGACAGAGATACGTTAAAAGATGGGTGGCACCGACACAAATAGAGATAACCAGACGCAAGAAGAAGCTGGGCGAGCAGCCGGAGCCGAAACGTAACACCTTTCTCGAGTGGAATAGATCCGCGGAGATTTATGCCTTCAATCAACGGCTGTCTGAACGTTTCGATACAGAAAAATTGGAGCAGGCCTTCACTCACAGATCATACGTTATTCGAGAGGAGCAGAGACAGAAAGAGATGGGAATAGAAAATCCCGTGCTCGCCGTACAAGATAACACTGAGCTTATTAGGAAAGGCGATAAGCTTACATCAGAGAGCGTGCAGAATTATTTAGTCCAAGTTTTACCACACGCATCTGAGGATGTCATAATGTATGTGTGCCATAAATAGAATATAATATAGGGATAAATGTTACATATTATAATATTAGAATAATTAAGAATATTACTTGTGTATTTTCTAGTTCGTTGCACGACTACCTTCTTTCTGAGGAAATCCTAGCTAAAGCAGCTTTACATATTGGAACGAAAGATATTATTTTAACGGAAGTAAGTATAGAGATATATTCAGTATATGATTACAAATTTACTAATAATATTTTAGCGCACTTTGTCTATGTTTAGCAGATTTTATTAATTTCTCGAATTGGAGGCAATATTCAAATTGTGTTCTTAATTCGCTTTTTTTTTATATTTAATCTTACAGGAACATCCAGTGGCTCAGAAGACTTTAGCCGATACGTTTCTTGCACTTATCGCGGCGCTCGCGGAAAGTGTGGACGCGAATCACGCGGCGAATTTCGTTCGAGACTTCTTGATTGTTACATTGGCAGAGAAAGATCTGACAGAAATATGGAATCCAGCTCAACCTGTCGAGCTCTTAAATGACATTCTACAGAAACAAAACCGACCATCCATTGAACCAAGACTTATCGCGCAAACGGGACAAAATACACTCTTAGCGACATATCATATAGGAATGTATTCGGATAAGCAATTTCTAGGTTCAGGTAAATGCAACATTGGACAAATGTAATGATATACAATTTTATCTAGTTTGTTTACACATTCCGTTATTTGATCTAATAAATTTTTATATTCCTTTTTCAGGATTTGGTCAAACGATACAGGAGGCCAAGAATGTAGCTGCCATGAATGTTTTAAGCCGCATGTTTGGTCTGTTAGACTCTAGTAAACCAATTCGATTCGATAAAACGGTAAATCTATCTTTGTGAACAAAGTGAACTTTATTCTTGAGAAAAAGAAATTTAGTAACAGTGCTAATGTTGCAGTTATTTTTTTGTATATACATATAAAATTTGAAATTAAAAAAATATGTATATATAAAACAGTAAAAGTTTTTACCTATAAAAAAATATGTAAAAATTATGTATAATAATTGTGTGATATATATGTATAATAGAGAAGCATATGAAACATGTGTACAATCGTGGACACATCAGTTGCAACACTCTTTTTATAGGTTTCAAAACGCGCTAATATGTATTTTGCAAATGTGGACCATGGTTGGTGTTATACTGTCTCTAGACTAAAGATAGTACATCGTGGTTTGCATTTGCAAAATATAAGTTATCTATAAAATATATATTAGAAACCTATAAAAAAAAATGTGTTGCGACCGATGTGTCCACGACTGTACATATACATATATAATACATAATAATATGGCATCCTTTATTTTAAATTTGCCATTAATTGATTTCTCTGCGCTGATTTCTTCACGCTGCAATGGTGCCCCATCTAGATGTAACATTTAAGATCTATCTACATGTTTTAGAAATCCACGATCATTGGACAATTACTCGGTTACCAACGAAATTCTTCAATAAGAATCAAGATAATTTCATGTAAACGGGTCACACGGTAGTTCTTGGCGTTCTATCCCGCGAGAGGGCACCAACGGCAACGAGAACTCGCGTTACATCCTTACGTAAGCTCTTCTACTCTATCTGATCTTAGTTGACCGAAAACACGCGCGTTGGAAATGCACGTCGAGCCGGAGACAAGCCTCTCCGGTCGAGCCTCGGGATCATGCGATCTCTGGTCGGCGATTAGGATCTGTACTCGGGATTTCGATTAGAATCCGATTGTCGAGTTCACAACTGCGCGAGTTGGTAGCTCGCTTGGACTGTCTCGACCTTTCCGAAAGTTTCGCTCCTCGAATTTTCCGAGGATCGCAATTTTTCCACGTTTTTGTTTGAGTTCAGTTTCCTGTTTTTTTTTCCTTTGAAAATTTACGTGGAAACGATTTCTACATTTACGCGTCGGACGATTATGATGAATCCTTATTCGCGGATTCTACGACACCAAGAGATGAATCCGTCGCAATTTCAGTCGTGCCGAGCTCGAGATTTATCGGTAATTCTCTCCTTTCCTTTTTTTACTTTTACGTATATCTAATTTACAGTGTGCGCTTTACAAAGAATACGTAGATTATTTGAAAATATTAATAAGGCGATCTCTCGATGACGTTTATGAATCTAAGATTAGAGTTACGGGGGTCCCTTCTAAAAATGTACCTCTGCCATTTTCTGAACCGACCTGACGGGTGCTCGGCTCGGAAAAGATTTACGAATCGCGCGCGAATCTGTTGTCGTCGAGTCGTTGAATACGGTGAGGATGTGGTTAACGAAAAGAAGAAAGGCGATCCCCGGCACGCGAAATAACAATCGGAGCTTCGGTATGAGGCGGTCCCCTGGCAGATGGCTCCGAAAATGAATTTCCGCGAAACCGGACGCAGCTTGCGACGCGTCGCTGCAGCGACCTTTAACGATGACGATGCCGATGCTCTTGTGGAAATGATGCAACTAATGGGGACTAACTATTCAGCTGCTAACGCACGTAACGCTATGTGCGCCGAGGACGACGAACGGTGTTTATTCGTCGCCAGATGTAATGGTCGTTCATTAAATGACAAAAGAGATATATGTGGCAGGATGAAAAATAAAAAAGATCTGTCTGAAAAAAAACCCGGTAAAGCGTTCCAATCTTGACGATTTTTTTGTCTGGTTTTCTGGTCGTTGAAAATCTCGAAAGACGCCCACTTTAGTTCTCGCGTCTTAAATCGATAAAATGCATGAGAGATCGGCTTGAAAGCTCTGACTATTCAAAATCTTACACGACGCGACTTGCGCTGTACAAAATTTCGAATATTTATTCAAAGTCAAAGTAAATTATTAAAAACGAAATTAGCGATAAATAATTTCTTCCAGAATTCGTATAGCATCAGCTAAAAAAGAGAAAGTCATAACGAACGTAATCATTTGCTCTTTTTCGTATTCGTAGATAAAGGCGTTGATAATAAAACTAACACGCAATTCCATGTACTACATGTTTCCTACGCGCATACAAGTGAAAAATATATCTAAAAATCGAATCTTTTTGTAGACCGTATAGATCCAGGATAACCCCTTAGCCGCCCCGACGCGCGATATCCCTCCGTCATAAAAATTCTCCAATTTATTGTTGCGCATATTTCAGAATCGTCGCGAGCTTTCCTCGCGGCGCACAAATGAGGAAAGCGCGGTGCAAGTCACGCCTTAGATAACCACGCGTCGCGATAAAATAAAAAGAGGATTATCGATATACGTATGTGCTCTGGCGGTATATCGAGTAATCAGTAATATATCGGAGTGGCGAGCAGGCGACGGGACTAGGCGTAGTCGTGGGGAACGATTTTGCGAGACGACGACGCAAACCGCGAGAACGAGAACGACCGGTCCTCGCGCGTCGCGTTCTCGCATTGCACGTCTGACAAGGCTGGCGTTCTCCTCAACGATGACAGATTTCTCGCGAGAAGTGTGGCGATTGACTATATATATCTCATATTGACTAAAATCGTCACCGAACGCGGGCTCGCGGAAATCGAACCCTTTCAACGAATCCCGTATGCGATTCCACGTTCCGCGGCGCAAGTTCGGCCCGGGCAATTGTTCGCTCGGAGAGAATGAGTTATTCTTTTCGCGCACGATTATTGCACGCGTCCCTCGTCTCTCTCTCTTTCTCTCTCTCGTTCAACGTCGTTCGCGTCGGCTTTGCGTTGCGAAAGACAAGCCACGTTGAACGTCGCCCGGCGCTGCACAGCGTCACCTCCTTATACGGGGTGCCGAGAAACTACGTACGCGAGAAAGATGCGGAAGGGTTGCGTGGAGGATTTAGAAAAATGCGAAAGATGCTTGACTTCTCGCACATTAGCCGCCAAATAAAAAAATCCAGCTACGCCTATACTATAATTGTAAGCCGTCACGTAAGATTTTATGCAAACGCGAACAGTATATATGCTAATGTGCTGAAATATTTAAATGTGCTAAAGGTTTAGAAAGCGCGTAAAAGGAGAAGAGATTCGATTAAATTTTCGTAGAAGAAAGACTAAACGCAGACTGGGAAATTGTTAAACCTCTCGTACACATATCGTCCTCAAATGTTCTATATATATGCATATATATATATGTATAATTTCCATATTACCTCTATGCCTTATCGGGTAGTTTTTATATAATCAAGTATAATTGCTTGAAGAAAAATAAAAAATTTATGCGTTGGAATAAAATGACGACTGATAACGTTTGTATCTAACCGGTTGTATCTTCACCTTTAATTTATTTTTAACGACAAAAGTATTTCCTTTTCTTGCGACCTCTGATCGATGCGGGTCTCTGCACAGTCTAAAAACATCCTAACGCGCGATCGTAAATGCGGAAAGTAATATTTCCACGGCGAACGGGAAATGTCGCATCGCTAACGGGAAACGCATATTGCTGCACGACACAGCGACGCATAAAACGCGCGTCTGTCGTGCGAGGAGGCGCAAGTTTTTTGATACAATCGCCTCCCTGCTGCTAAACGACAGAAACGAAACAACGCCAAGTCGAGTTTTACGCGCGTTCAGATACTTTCGGTATGTAGATGTTTCCGCGCGACGCAATTCGCGGCGCGACGCATAATGTGGAAGCGTTTCGTGTTTAATGCGGTTAACTTCATCATTTTACGCTTCATACGCGATCGCCCTGAACTTCACGCGCGAGTCTGAAATCCGTTTTAGCTTCGGGCCAACGAGAGATTCGAGGATAGGACGCGATATACCTATACCATTTCAATTGTATCGAATTGTGCATGCAGTGCACAATTATATACGTATAAGAAAGCAAAAAAAAACTGCGTCATATCGCAGTATTTTATGGAAATTATATATGAATAATAATTGTACATGAATAATCGCAAGAATCATTTTCTCATTGAGTTTCCCTCTGTTCGCTAAGTCGTATAGATATAGCTATCACGGACGAGTCTACAATAATTTAATAAAAATACTAGTCGTACGTGTTGAGACGCGCGTATTGCGCCTCGAGAACGTGGCATCGCAAACTACATGCGCAATTAAAGTTTCGAATCATATGGATTGCAAATTACGCTTGTTAGATCTGTCCGTCTACTGTCGCGCGCTTTACATTCATATAAGAAATGGATCGTGCCGTTTCTTTCTCTCGGCAATCGTGTGCAGATAACACAATTCTTTTCCCGCAAACGCGCTTTTTGTATTACACAACGAATGTAATTCGATAGAAGGAACGTTGGCCGAACGAATTCCGTAATTCGTAGAGTTACGGATCGACGGAAATAGGCTTAGCGTACGGCCGCGCGGTTAGAATGCGATCCGAAATTTTTCTATATCGGTCGCAGGTATAATATTGATTATTTATGATCCACGCTATCCCCTTTAAGGTGGTTCATCCTTGTCCCCGTCCGCGCACCGTACCGCCCCGCGTTGCCACCACTACCACCAGTCCGCCGCGCTCGTCCCTGTCGTCCCTGTCTATGTACCGGCGTTGCCTCTCCTTCTCCCGCGCGCGCGCCATCCCCTTCGTTGTCTTCTTCCTTTCATCCCTCCCTCTCGCTCACGCGCGCTCGTTCGCTCGCTCGCTCGCACGCCCATGCGCGCACATGCACACGCGGCACACATATACACACACACACACACATTTGTATAGCACGCACACGTTCTCTTTCTCTCTCTCTCTGTCTCTCTCCTTCTTCTCTCTCGCTCTACCTCTCGTATTATCCCCCTACTGGTTCTCTATTCCTGCGTGTAACGACTCAATGGCGCTGCCACACCCTTGCGCCATCCAGTAATCAGTGCTATTGTTTTATAGTTCCTCTTCTGCTATTGCTTCTCGATACTAGGAAAGGCGACCCATCGATCCCGGAGTCGGTTCGGGAACGGCCGCGGTCGCGTCGCTTCGACTCGCCTTGCCCTGCCTCGCCTTGCCGCCACTTCGCCTCGCCTCGCCTCGCCTCGTCGCGTCTCTCGTCTCGCGCCGCACCAAAGCGAGAGAACCGAGAGCTGAACCGAGCCGAGCGAAGCGGTACGAGGCTCTTTACGGGCCGACCAGAGCCCGTATTCGCTCACCACGCATTTCGAGATAAACGTGGCCGTCGGCCTAAGACTCCAGATGCGTTTTAACACCCGCATTTGAGCGTCACGCGGACCTGATCGTGCGCGCGCTCACACACACACACACACACACACACGCACACATACACGTAGGGTCGCGTTTTAGAGATTCTTAGCTTTGTTGCCTTACATATTAAGGAACAACTTAAGTAGAGAAAGATATATAGACACGTATATAGATGCCTATAATAGCGAAACGGTCATGTCAAAACGCGAGATCGTGGACGCATCCACGTCCAGCCGTGTTAAACTCCCGCCCGCAGCAGCCTTCGACGAGGCACGCTCGGCCGCGTGTAAACGTGTTCGACGTGAACATATAGGGACTTAATATTCTCGTCGGAGCGACGCAGCGCGTCCAGGAGAGCCGAGTGTTCAGGGCGCGGTCCTCTCTGGCGTCGCCCCTCGGAAATCGAGTTTCGACGGTCGTCTAATTGTAAGAGCGTCGCTATAGTTACGTACGAAAATTAATGCAGGATCTCGAGCTCACGACGGTTTACGACAATTAACGCGAATTCGAGGGCATTTCGAGAAGGTTGCAGAAATTCGTCGTGGACGTTCGCGCGTCGGGCCGACAGCGAGAGAATCATTCGCAAAACACGTTCCCGCGTTACCTCCGCTCGAATTATCGCGCGCGATATAATTGATAACGAACGGCCTCGTCGTCGCTCTTATGCCTCTCGCGTGCATACATTATACGAGCGAAAATATATATACGCTCGTTCCGTCCGCCGCGCGGCGAACGATTTCCGATTTTCGCCTTGTCAGTCCGATCTGGACGGCACAATGTTGGAGCACGAGGCGCTCTCACTTCTACACCGCAATAGTTATCGCGCATTGTGCCCGCTTCTGGGAAAGTCCTGCGATTCTTCGGGGCGACGGAATCCGACAGGACCCTGCGCCTCGCGCGAACGACGTTAACGTTTCGAAATAAAACATGGGAAAACGTCGGCCGCGTTTATTCGTGGGCCCCCGCGGTACCTCTCCTCTTTCTTTTCAAGATTTTCATGCGATTTATTTAAGCGAAATAAAGCTGAATTTTTCCTGTCGAGAGAGAGAGAAAGAGAGAGAGAGAGAGAGAGAGAGAGAGAGAGAGTATACGTGCGCATCTTAATAATATCATACGGCTTCAATATAATCGAATGTTATACGTACATACAAAGTAAATTCATCTGTTGCTAATGCAGCTTATTTCAATCGATTGTAACATAAGTATATACGTGTATATGCAATACATTTATACGCGAGCGCATTGTTACTCCACGGCGAAAGCTATATATGCTATATAATATATGTCAATTGTTATAGCTTGCCCACATAAATAATAGAAAACCAGACAAAACCATTTCGGTTTATTTCAGCCAGAGTGTAAAATATATACGAGTGTGCTGCACGCGCGACGTCGCGCGTCGATATAGCGTCGAAAAATGACGTTAAGAATGATCGAAGATCCACACGGGGATATCATTGCGTGTTTTTTCCTTCCTCCTCCCCCTGCCCCCCCCCTCCCCCCTCGGCATGTAATTTTTCGAGGAATGTCTCCCAGTTTCGAAGTGTCTTCGAACCCCCTTTTTTCGCGGAAGTGTCGTTACGGTTACGCTGCGGGAATAATTCCCCGTGCGTGACATTGAAGCATTCGCGCCGGGCGGCGCGCCGGGCATTAAAGTACGCGGCCGCGCGGTCGCCGCGTTTAATCGATAACCGACGAGTTCAAAATTCCCTTTCCAAATATCTATATAGGGAGTGTAACGGAGGCGCGTGTTTATGCGAAGCTCTCTCGCCGCCGATCCTGCCTCGTCCCTCTCGCTCCTCTTTCCCTCCTTCCCTCGCCGCCCCACTGTCGCTTCGGAGCTGTCGGAGCCGCCGCCGCCGTCTCTTGCGCGCAAACGAACGCAACGGCGTTGTGTCGTAGGTGACACGCGCATTTTAACGCGCGCGTTATCCGCGCGACGTTGCTTCCCTTATCGCGTGCGAGTTCCGCGTGCAAGAATGCGCGCCAAGGCAAACGAATCAATCTCCTACGCGCAGATTCCTCCGGGGAAATCGGATCTCTCTCGCTCCGTGAACGGCGGCCGATCCGACAATCTTCTTTTTTTTTTCCCCCCGCGAATAGAGACGCGCGCGTTCGAGATCGACCGAGCGTCTTATAAGTATATATACGCTCGCTCGCGACGCGAACGAGAGCCGCGTGTTTATCCGCGCTCTATCGCGTGAAACTTCGGGACGCGGCCGGGGCGGTTGACCTACTAACTCGTTTTGTTTAACTTATTCATCGTCCCGATCGCGGAGCTCGGTACGTACGCGGACGGCCGCGGTGGTCGTAAAAAGGCTGTGGAACCCGCGCGCGAGTACGTCAGTGTAACGACGCCGTCGGTCGTTACGTATTAATAGCGATTCGTCGGGATCTTAGGCTTTCAGTATAGGTTCAAACTCCGAAATGGACTTTCGCTTCGTGAACGAAATCGCGACGATATATAGATGTCCCTTAGCTTTATGTATGTACCTCTGTGTGAAAAAAGTATTCTCTGAAACACAACATTGGTTTCGATTTCCAATGTGACTTTTAGCATTTTTGCTGCAAAGCGGAAAGGACGATTGCGTTGCGTAAAAATGATTCACGCAACACTCGCGCGGAGGCAGGAAATGTCCCTCGCGACTTGTCCGCGATATTGTGAAGGAAATTATTGTAATCTTGAAACAAAGCGGTCTCGTCGGGCAACGAGACGACGACGATGACGATGACGGCATGACGCGGAGACCGCGTACCAGGATGCGAGAAACGCGTTGGATAAATAAAAATCGCGCGCATGTATACGTATTCCGAATGCACCAAACGCTTTCCTGAAATCTCAAGAGATCGGGCGGAAAACTTCGTAGCCTGTGCTACGAACGCGGTGGCTCGTTCTCTCTTCATCTCCACGACCCTCTCTCTGCCTCTCTCTCTCTCGCTCGCTCCGCACGTTTGTCCTCCCTGCCCTTCCCCCTCCACCCTCGCCGTTGCCAATCGTTCGTCGGTCTTTCTCTGTCGCGCGCACGCTCGTTCTGCCCCTCCCCTCCGCCTTCCCCCCCGTCTCTTTTCATCTCCTCCAGCACGGCAAAACGGGATTCTTTCCTTCTCCGGTCTGCCGTTCTCCGTACACCCGTGAGTGTTGGTAGGATCGCCTGGCGTCCGTGAGGGTCTCGCTGCGGCATTGCCACGTCGCGCGCACGGACGACCGACGCGCCATGTTGCCACGAGCTCAGCCTGTTCAGCGCGGCACGGCGCGGAGCGGAGCGACGCGTCGCGTCGCGTCGCGCCGTCCCGCTTCCGCGCGCGCGCTCGCTCGGTCTCGCTCGGACTTTCTTCCCTCCGCGGCGGCGGCCCGGATCAACCGTACATCTCCCTCCCCCGCCACGGCGCGGCGGCAGGCATCCCCACCGCAGCGCCGAAGCGTTCGCCGCCGCTCCGCTCCGCTCCGCGCCGCGCCATGCGCCTCCGCCTGCCCGCGAGGCAGCCAGCCTGCTTGCTTGTCTGCCTGCTTGCTTGGCTCTCGATGTCAGTGCCGTACGCGGCGATTCTACGCTCCTGCGTCCCCGCTCGGACGCGAAAATTCATTTGAGCTGCGCCTATCGCTCTACCCCCTCGTCCGTTCTTCCCCCGAATCTAGCGAATTCCATTTGATTTACGTCGGAATATCGTGTTGCATAATTCCCTCCTACTCCCTCCCTCCCTCCCTCCCTCCCGTCGAAATTCAAGTGCGTCCGGTCCCCAAAGGCAAATACCTCGTATACGAGTGTTGAAGTAACGTACGGTACAATTTATCTAATAGCCATCTGGACTGATAAAATTTAAGCCGTTGAAAGGTTTTTGTATACCTTAGGAGTGGATGGCTCTATTAAAGGTTTAGTAACATCGATTATATTCTATGTACGAATATATAAATATGGGACGAATCGTAAAAGAACAATTACTTGTAAAAGTTGCTTTACGATCGTGTACATTTTAATTTTGTCAGTAGGCAAACGCGCTGTGAAAGAGAAGCAGAGGAGATGGAGTATAAGAGTCTCGTTTGCAAACGAACATGTCGCTTTCTCGCGCATTATTCGCGCGCGGATCGTCTGTTTCGCGATTGTTAGACGTGTCTGGCGACCGATAAAATTCGCGATATATCGCCAACCAATGATTCCTCCTTTTGAGCGCATAACGCGTCACCGTTGCCGTACATGGACAACAGCCGTATGTATGAAAATTGAATAAAACGAACGAATCCATCTCCCTTTTTCTTTGTCTTTCACGTGCGTGTACGACGTGGAAATCAAGATTCGAGTCTCTCCGAAACGTGAGAGAGCGGTCCCTTTGTGCGTTTTGTTACATGCGAGGAGAACGAGCGCGTTCGGCGGACCGAAAATAACAGAAAATGGAAGCCCGAGTGAAAGTACAAGTCAAAGGACGGGTGCGCCGTCGACAAAATTTTGACAGATAGCGCACAGTTCCTGCACGTTCGCGAAAATCTTGGAGATCGTCAAAGTCGAGACGGACGAGAGCCAGGAGTCTTGTCTTTTTCCCCGACATATCGATTCCTCGAACGTAGTACAAGCGCATCCCGTAACAAGTTTTAAGCCAAACGCACGGCATCGTTCTCCGCGGCCTCTCGCCGCGCGCGCCGTCATTTCGATCCATCCGCTTTAAGTCGGGGAATCTTTCAGGATGTAGCGGAGCGCTTTGCCGCGCGCATTTCGTGGCCGCCACTGCCGTCGCCGAGGCAAAACAGCGCGGAGTAATACAGAGGAATTACGGTTTATGCGTCATGCGTACGTACGATTCGATTCGTACCACAAAACGAAGACGTTACACGAGATCAATTCCGGGGTGAAGACTCGCTTGCGATAATAACGACGAGTTATGGGTGCGAGCCTTGACTTGGGTGAAAATGAGTGACAGGGAGGATGGTGGGCCCTCGCGGCGCCATCCGCGCGCGACGAGCCTGAGCTAACGCAGTCCCCTCCCCGCGCTGCCGCCTGCCTCCCCCCTCCGACTCCGACCGCGCCGCGCGCGCGAGAGTGCGACGCTGCTCTACGTCGTTCGTTCGTCGTTCGTTCGCTCGCTCACTCGCTCGCTCGTTCGTTCGCTCCGTGAGCTCGGTCGTTCTCGGTCGGTCGGTCGGTCGGTCCCTCTCCCCCTCAGCTGCCGCGCCGCGCGTTCCCCTCGCGGCCGCTGCGCCGCGCCGCGCCGCTCTCGTCCGGCCGCCCCCCGCGCCGTCCGCTGGCGGCGGCCCGTTACCCTCACCCCGCGGCCGCTGCCCGCCCCGAACGTCCTCCGCCTTCCCCGCGCCCGCCGCCTCACCCGTGATTCCGCCTTGCTTGCCTGCCAGCCTGCCCGTCCGTCCTTACGTCCGTCCGTCCGCCGTTTGGATCTATGGTTGTGTGCGGTGGATTTCGTGACGTTAACCTGGCGGCCCTGAAAACGCCGTGTGGACCGGCCGCGCCGATTTTCGTGCCGCAGCAGCGAGACATCGTGTCGTCGGGTCGTCGCGAGTGCGCGAGAACGCGAGTGTTTTTTAATCGCGGTGGCCCGTTGTTGCTGTCGCCGCCGCCGCCGCCACCGCCGTCGCAGCCGCAGCCGCAGCCGTCGTCGTCGCCGTCGTCGTCGTGGTGGTTGCTGCTGCTGCTCGCTAACACTGGTGCTGCTGGCGAACGGCCCTCCGTCGGGGAATACGTTATCCCGAGGGAATAGCTCGCCGCGCGGGTAAGCCACTCGGGAAGATTAATGTGTGCGCGGCTATAAAACGACGAGGGATATTCGTTCTCGTTGCCGCCGTCGCCGTCGTCGTCGTCAGCCTCGTCATTATCGCCGTCGTCATCCTTGTCGTCGTCATCGTCATCGTCGTGTGCCCGTCCTCGCCGTCGGTAACGTCCTCTCGCGAACGTGCCGCGTCGCGACAAGTGCCGGAGCCCTTGTCTCGTCTCGCAACAGCTTCTCCATTCGTTGATATTAAGCTGGAGCATCTCGAAAAGAGGAGCTGCTCTGAAACGTTCGTCCCGACTTGCTTGTGCTCCTTTTGTCAAATCTATCGCTTCTTCTTCGTTTCTCTTTGTCCTTGCATTTGTCCGTCTCTCTCTCTCTCTCTCTCGTTCAACCATTGGCTTTCTCTCTGTTTCTCTCTTTTTCGCGCGCGTATTCTATCTCTCTCGCTGATATCTGTTTTCTCTCTCTTTTAGGCAATCACGCGAGTGTGCGTAATCTCTCATTTTCTTTCTCACGCATATCCACGCACCCACACATACGTACACATACACAGCAATGTGAACTACACGCCACGAATACTTCTCTCTCTCTCTCTCTCTCTCTCTCTCTCTCTCTCTCTCGCTCTCGCTTGCTGTTCTTGTCCTCCACCCAGTCCGCTCTCTCTTCTCTCTCTCATTCCCATTCGCATTCTCTCTCTCTCTCTCTCTTTCCCGCTTTCTATGTATCCTGCTTATTCTCCGTTCAGGATAAAGCGGGATAAGGATTAAGAGGAAAGGAAGAAAAAGAGGAGCGGTCTCTCGTTACGACGACGACGATGACGATGACGACAACGTGAAACCGTGTGTTGCCTCCGGCCGCACCTGCGTCCGAAAGTACAAAACTGCCAAAAGCATATTACCGCTATACAGTGCCGCCGTGCAGTGTGTTGTACAGTGAAATAACGCGTTTTCCTAACGTCGTCGCGGACTTTGGAGAACGCCGCGACGCTATGCGCCGCTTCGCGTCGCGTCGCCTCGCGTCGCGTCGCGCCGCAGTATGTGACCGCGTTTGCCTAGACCACACGTTCATGTGCACCGTGCACGTCGCGTGTTCATATTCTAATCCTTATCGTACGTGATCCTTCGTTTTCTTCCTTCGCCCGTTCGCCCGTCTGTTCGGTTCGTTCCTTCGCTCGCCCGCTCGCTCGCTCGCTCGTTTCTCTCGTCGATTTCCGAATGCCGAACGGTGCCTCGGGGAAAAAAACACACTGCACGCTGTGTGTTTATTAGAATGCCGCTGATGCGCGCAAAGGTGTCGCGATTACCGACGGAGTGCGCGCTATCACGCCCGTCCCGTTCCTCCGACGTGATGCATCGTCGAGCAAGCCGGTGCCGGTGCCCCTTTACCCCCGTGTTCGGTCCCCACGCTCTTGCACCGAACCCCATCGTCGTCGTTGTGTGCCCGTCGCTCGTCCGCTCGTCGTCGCTACGTGTCCTCGCCCCGTTGTCGGTGGAGTTATCATCGTCATCATCATCACCGTCATCATCCTCATCATCCCGTCGCCGCTCTCTGTGTTTCTCAGTGAAGTACCGCGTGTGACCGACGCGGTGGCCCGATTTTACGGGGTCCCCCCGTAGCATTTTTGTGCCCGGGAAAAGTCTCCGAGGTCCTGACAGTGGCAAGGCGCTCTCGCGCCCCCCGAAGTTACTACAAGACGCGGTGTTTCGAGAGCCCCGAAAATAACGGGCCTATTAATAGGAGATATCTCGGCGTGGCGGCCGCTCCGCGTGTGAACTTGAAGATAGCGTGGAGAGGAGGCCGAGAGGCAAGCAAGCAACCAAGCGGCCGACCGACCGACGCGGCGACGTTCGCTACGTACGTATATCATGCGTTTTATGGTGCCCCCGATGCACGGATCCAGCGGGGAGGCGAGGCGAGACGAGGACCGAACCAGCGGAGAGTCAACCTCGTTCGGGGTCTTTCTTGACTGACAATGAAAGAGCGGTACTGTGTCTCCCGCGCGATAGGGGAAAATGTCCGTTTTACAAAGAGAGAAAGAGACGCGTTTCTCTCTTTCGAGGAAACGTGATAGTAAAGCTGGTAAAACTGTCGCTGCCTCTGACTCGCTTCTCTCCTGGATTCGTGGAAATCTGGAACCGAGGCACGGAAATTGATGCGCCGGAAGCGACGCTCCGCCGTCGTCGAAGCGACGGCACGCGTCTCACCGGAGTGTGTGAAAAAATTCGCTTGTATCCATCCGGGGAGAGAGACTAAATCTGTTGTAGACAATGCACGATTAAACAGTGTCTATGCAAAGATGTTAAAAAACGTGCTGAAAATTGAATCACAAGAGTGTGTAAAAAGCCGACTTTTACATACCTACATATGGCGTAATTACCGGCATTACAGCCTTGCGGCAACAATTGTCTAATTCACTTGAGACATTTTTTTTTTTCGACGAGTGACTCACTTTCGCATGACACTGCCTTCCAATCGTTCGAAGTAAATGACAAAATGTGTGCAAAATTCCCGGAAGGATACAACGGATCTTAACTTTACATGTTTGCGCCGATATGTGGATTCGCATTAATTAAGGTCCGTGTTAAACGTCTCTTTAATTCCTCGTGTTAGAAATTCATCATAATTCTTTCGTAATACCAATATCGAACCTTGACATTAGCCGCGCTTATAGCTTTGAATCTTGTACGCATCCCGATCTGAAGTTGATGGACTTAAATTGTTCGTGCAATCCTACGATGGCTCCGATCGTGCGAGAAGTGTAATATGCATTTAACAATATTTGTTCAACAACGCGAGTGATGTGATACGTAGAAGTGATAATCAGAAAAGCGTCACACCTCCGAAAAGTTTGCTCGTTGAAAGATCAAATTGCGCGATTCGATCAAGGTCTACAAGGTCAAAAGGCGAAGTTTCGTTCTGTGATTTTCTTGTATCGTGAATTTCTCTCATTAAATCATGTAAACCGAACGGAATTGTCCGTTTCTGCAAATGTCAAATTTTAATCTTAATTTTCAAGAATATCAGCTGCGTATTAGAACAATCCAGATGAAAGTTCATTTATTATTATTATTATTATTTCTCTTCTGTTTCTTAAATTTCGAATTGCGGCTTAATCACTTACGCCAATTTGAGACTTTAATTTTTAGTATCTGAAAACGCGCCGAAAAGTTGCGGAGCTGTGACGGTTTTCTGTCGGTCGTCCGTTGCGAGAAATGTGCAATTTTTCGCTCGCTCGTTCGGCTGCCGATCTTCCATAACTCACATGGACCGGATTGCTTATGATTTTCTTGCACGCTGTTACTAATTTAAACGCTGGCGTGTTCTCGCTGCCAAGCACACGTACGAGTCGTCGCACGACTCGCGCTCGCGCTTTTGCGACATTTGATTTCGATCGTATTGTTCCTTGCGAATTCGTTCATTATGCAGTTACCCACCCGAGTTATCAATCATTCGTTATTTCGGCCTGTGGTTCATTACTCGGTGGATCGAAAGTGAAAGTGGTGCGAGTCAGAAACAATCGCGCGCCGGGTGACCGATACAGCACAAACAAATTATCAATGACTTTGGTTTCGTGTATTTGACATGCTCTGCCTCTTGTCTCGAAAGAGATTTGTCTTTCTTTTGTGTAGTTTATCGCGGTAGTTGCAAGTCTGTAATCTTTATCCGTTATTTTACCGTTTTCTCTCCGTGTTTCTTTTGTCTTTCTCTATCTCTTTCTCTCCTCTCCTCCCTCTTTCTTCTGAGTACAATACTTTAAGCGTGAAAAAATGTTAAGTACCTGAAGGGAATAGAATTTTTGTGAACAGTTATCACGTTTTCGTTATCGTGTTCCTTTTACTGCGCCCGTGTCCTGTTCGGTCGTACCTTCTTTTTACACTTTCTGGCGCTTAAAATGAAGCTAATGGAATAAACGTTTGTTATTCGAGGGAAATGGGGGAAAAAAAGGGATAAAAATGAAACAAAGTGGAGAAAGTGCGATTGGAAATGCCGGGACCTTGTCGGTTGATTTCAACGTGGCCTTATCTCTACGAAATTCAATCGCCGAGATACCTAATTAAGTTTATTGTTTTGTCGCAAATAAAAAAAGGCGAGCACGGCTCTTGACGCATGTTGTATCTCGCAATCGCGTACGACGCAAACTTGAGAGTCGCAAACTTGAGTTTGGGTGGGAGAGGAGAGGGAAGGTGGCCTCGGACGATGATTTTCGCCGATATTAGTTCGCACGCGGGCAAATTCCGAACATTATAACGAGCGACGTTATACGGCCGCCGTGTTCCATCTTATCGAATTGTTGCGCGAGGAGGTCAATACTGCCTGCCGCCGTCGAATCGTCGCCGACGGCAATCGAAAGATAAATCGCGTCTTCGTCTCGCGGATTGTTAGGCCTGAAAATTTCGTTTAAAGCGTATTTTCTCCCAAATCATTTTCAGCTCGGATAAATATATATTTGCCATTATATATTTTTACGTAATAAAAATTCTGTCTTTCCCATTGCTCACGAGATTTTAAATACTCAACTGTATTGTATATAGTATTTTTTTAATAGCTAAGATTCAACACTCTAGGGTGAGAGATCTATTTTAGATAATTCATTAAAACCACAAAAAGCTTTCCGAAGAGTAATGGATGGTGATTTCACAAGCGTGGAAACAAATTGATGTATTTGTAACTGATTTTTTTATTGGCACATTTTTGTTTATGTAATGTTGGTTTCATTGCAATCTGGTCAAAATGCTGCTGCATCAAAATGTAAACGATCATAACCACACCCAGTGAAGTCTCTCATCACTACGTAATCCTCTAAATTTTCGTCTAAATAATTTCCTTCTTGAAACAAAAATTTCGGTGATACTTCGCTGCGCTTTAAACACCTTGTCCTCCGCGCATGCTAATAGACGTCTCGACATTGAAGCAATCGACATTCTATTAAGTTTGGCCTTTAGCGTCCGCTACGCCGAGAGAAAGTGCGCGACATTTGATACACCCTGTATACGTTGGCCAGCTCGAAACGACCTTACGAGATGGCCGCCACCGCCGCCGCCGCCGTCGCCGTCGCCGCGCGCGAAACATTCTTGGCCTCCGTGGCTCTCGTGCTCTATTAGGAAAGCTCTAGTTTCACGATATCCCTGAATAATGCGTCGGGTATCCGAGTACCTTGCAATATCTAGATTTCTGAATATTTAATATTGCGCATGTAGGCGTATAAAAGTTGCGGCAAATCAGTTATATAACATCGAAACGGGATTATTCTTTTAATCATTATTTGTCCACTAATGAATAAGGATATCTTAATCTAACGAAGATTGGTAATTGATTGGTTAAATTTAGCACCAGGCAAACACAATTTCTAAATATTTGATTTTTTTCTAGAAAGCTGTATTCTCTTTTTTTTATAGTTAATCGGTTAGCTATTCACATGTGCAATACAATTTAACACATTTCTCATACGTTACGTCATGTTAATCTCTCTTGCCTAAATCCTTTTCCTTTTACATGAAAAGTAACGTTCAATGTGCTTATAGCAAGCTCCCATAGAGCCGGCTTTTCATGCGGATACCTCTTGCTATTCATTTGGATATCTCGTGCTGCACAAAAGTACACGCTCGCTATCTGAAGAAAGATAAATAGAAAAGAATTCATGCGTAATCGTCCCCAATACCGAGAATACCCTAAGCATTTAATTTCGAGCACACGCCCACCGTTATGTAAGTCCATGGCGACGAATGCGACGGTACCTTATCGGTTATCTGCCACGTACTTTGATCGAGAAAAACAACGCGCGACTGTGTTGATCTTACGTGGAAACGTCGCACGCTTGTTCGGCCAGCTCGATCGAAAACTTTTTCGGTTACGCCGCAAGAAGTTGTGTATATCGCGCGAGCGAATTATTACCAGACTTTTTACCATGCCGCGCCTCGAATACGGTAAACACCAAAGTTTCAACAGCGATTCTTGTTTTGTTTTGTATATTTACAAGCGTTATTTGCTCCGCGGTCGCGTTATTTTCAGCGATTCGCGCGCGATATCATTGTAATTGTGTAAGATCGTGCAAGAGGATAAGCCGCGAAATTTTTATAATTTGTAGAATTTAACATTTGAGTACGTGATTACGGCTCTAGACGTCATATTTTGGAGTCTAAAATTTCGTTGCTGCTCCCGGCGCGAAGGTTATAGGCAAAACGCAACTTGCGAGAGCCAAAGTGTTATATGAAATTGTTATATGAAAAATACATTATCGACCCCGCGCGAATATTCAACTATCCAACGCTATCGGAAGCCAGAGAATATTTCGCAAGACTTCACGTTCATTACGAAGAGTTGCCGCTTTAGCAAAACTATCAGTTTTATCGTAATAATAAATTTCGTGTAATTCCCCCTTCTCCTCTCGCTCTTTCTCTCGCATCAGGACTAGCCTTTCGATAGGAGGATAATTACATAATTCGCGTTGTCGCGTAATGACACGCCTCTGTCTGTCTGTACTCGCCTTCTCCGTCCCGAAAAGACAAACAGCTTCCCCTCGCTCCCGTTCACACGTGTTTCCGGTCAGAATTAGAAACCGTTACAATTTCGAACTTTAAGTTTCGATATTTGCAGATAAGACGAAATTAATCTTGTGTCAATCGCAGTTCCGTTCTCCATGTTGAATTTTATCGGGAAATAAACTCGCTGAAATTGTATGGAATTTTCCAGAACAGTTCTCTCTCTCTTTTTTCCCTACTTTTTTTTAATAACATTTAAAATAAAATACATTTTTTATGAAAGTATGTTTATACCATCAATGCAATGCGGAAAGCACGAAACGAAAGTGTTATAACCACAGGATTGCAATTTTTCAATAGAATTATTTGTACAATAGGTTTCTTTCTAAAAGCTTTTGTTTACTAGTTACAACATCAAGTGAAATATGAAAAAAATACAAAAATACATGCGGGGATTATGTTCAGTTGCAATATTTTTTTGGGGGGAGGGGGCATATCAAAGTTCGTATCAAAGAAAAGTTATTTTCGTAAATGAAACTGATGATACACGTGTCTTAGGAAAATAACAAATTTTCTAAATCCTCCGGCTGGCACGGGATGTGTACCAGGAGAGCTCGGAAAGGGTTAGAGCAACGCGTGTCACGAAAACTGAGCGCGGCCAGCAAACGGCGTTTCTTTCCACGTTGCCAGATCTACCAGCGCCTGTATATCTTCCGTTTGCCAGGAAAGAGAGAAGGGGGAAGAGAGAGAGAGAGAGAGAGAGAGAGAGAGAGAGAGAAAGATAGAGAGTTCGGCAACACTGCAACGCCCGAAAGCATTACAGCATTTCGCTGAAACAAGCGATTTTTCGCGGTACACGGTCATCCATATTTGCAATTTAATGATAAGAGAAGATTAGCTATTTACTTAATACATTAATAATATGCGATATATGCATAAATTATATATTAACATTTTTATATATAATTATTTTTCCCGACGCTGGATCATCTTATTATCACATTCAACAGTTTGCGCATGAATTTTAAATATTACATATTATTTAGATCGTTATATTTTCTATCTTTATATTTTGAAAATGACGTATTGCTATAGTTTAGTGATGATATTTTTCTAAAGCTCACGAATCACGCGGATTCCATCGGTTCGTTTGTGTAACCTAACGTCAGTGGATTTGGAAGTGTAATTTGGTATTTTGCCGAAGAGAGAAAGGGGACGCGCCGCGCTCCGAGATATCACGCGGTAGTAAATCCGCATTTGCGTAGATTTGCATCGATCCCGTCAAACTTGCTACTTTGCGACGTTACTTTACTCCGAAGCCAAGCCATTAGCGATTTCCTGTTCGGCGAAAAAATATCGGAAGATATGACGCTCTCGTTTATCAGACTTTTGCGTCGTCATGCGTGATTCAGATGTATAAAGCTTTACAAAAAATTCACACACACACACACACACACACACACACACACACACACACACACACACACACACACACACACACACACACACACACACAACAAACAAACACACATGCGGGTATCGGCGGATAAGAGCGTTACTCGGGTTTTGGCAAATAATCAGAGCTGTTGCAATTAGCGATGGCGCCGACCACGAATATATCAATCTTTCGCAAGTATCGCGAGAAAACAGGCGAATCATTAAATCGCCTCGAAGCGCGATATCTATTCCCCTGTCTTATTTCTTATTTTCCTTGACTAAGCGAAAATTCAACGTTGTTTTGACGCGCCGAGTGCGTCGCTCGTTTTCCCTGAGATCAAAGTCGAATTGAAATTATTACGCGTACACGTTTACGCACATTCACTGCGCCTCGCGACTTTTTCGTCGTACGATAACAGCGATAGCTGAGATTCATCAAGTATCGATCGGTTCTCGCCGAGGTTTTCCGCCGAGATCGAAATGGAACGTTGAGAGAAGAGGTACGGAGAGGGGTTGTTAGAGGTGTCTTGTGTCCAAAAAGGACAGGTGTTTTCGAATGAAAAGTAGGTTTTTTTTTCTCGTCGCTCGTATGCGGGAAAACTAGCGACTAGGCATCTGCGGATGAAGAAAACCCGACGCGGATTATCGCTCGACACTCGCGTCGGGTTTTCTTCAAACGCGGCCGACTAGTGTGGCCCCGTTCCATGCACAAGCACGCTCGCTGTTCCATGTACACACACGCATGCACATACACACTACACACACACACACACGGGCGCAGCACGAGCGCACGCACGAGCAAGCACTTGCGGTACCGTCTATAGCGCTGAGGTACGCATACAGTCATCGATCTGACAGTGTACGTGAGTCTGTCACGAGGCAGGTATAGAGCTAGTGGAAATCAGTGAACGTCTAATTCTTTTCAACAATTAATAAATGCACCAAGTAAAAGGTGTAAATGTCTGTCATCAGATATTATCACAATTAACGCAACTTTGCAAATTCATCATTATTTTTCTTTCAATTATGCCGATAAGTTGAACGTTACACTAAAGGCCTATCTAAGCGATGGTCCGCTTGAAATTGCATCGAGAACATTAATTCGCCTACAGTGCCGTTCACACACGTCAAAGTCATAACTTAAAGTCTTTTTAGAGAGAATCTCCCGCATTTGTAATCCTGTCGCTTGCATGAGGCGCATTAGTTCTACCTCCGATTTTGGTAGGCAGGTACTAATTCCTCGTTCGTGCCTTTTGCAGAATCCCGGCCGCGCAAAATTATTTGTTAACGAGTTAGAGCGGCGTGATGTAAGCGCGACGGTATTGCGTGGAATCGCAACGTCCTTCATTACGAGACCCATTTTGTTTGTCGCGAATTGAATTCTTTTGTGTCACTCGCAGACGTGCACCGGCATCTCTCTTTCTCGGCGAGTCTATTCTGCTGTTTCTTAACCCTTTCATTCGCGCAGCGTGACCGTATTGCCCGCGCTGGACTTTACTGGTATTTAAAAGAAAAAAAATTCGGCGCGAAATAATGATTATTTTTTTAAGATTTTGCTTTCTATTCTCGCTGTGATTTATCCCAATGCTCCTGCGCTCGCGCATTTCAACAAGTTTTGTTAAAGAACGAAAGGTCATGTATATAATATTAGCGCTGACGCTGTCGACGAGTAATGACGAGTTCATTAACTCGGGCTCCATTACTCGGCCCATATTACTCATGCAAGATTAACCTTCTAATGCGACCTCGAAGTAACGTACCGTATATTTGTCCGTCACGTTACTTAGGCTGTTATTGTCGTTTCCACGTTAATTGATTTCATTGAAACGTCCAGTCGCCCCGCGTTACCGTTTTCTCGAGGAGATATCGGGAATTCAGCGCGCCGGTCGAGAGCGGTATGAGAGATGTTTTGTAAATATCCACGCCGATGATCTTATTTCGCGGCGTAAACGCGGGAGACTGGTTCGGGAAAATGTACCGGAAGTGAGCCTGTTTCGAAAATAACACGGCCTATCGGAGTGAAGGCTATAGTTCGTTGACTTATTCAGAGCCGCCACGACGTCGCGTCGCCTGAAATCGATATCGCGCCCGATATTTCTCGCTCTCGCCGGATACAAGCACGATAACGAATGCTAACGTTATTCGCAATGTGCGACATGGCCGGATTTTGTAAAAATTGCACTCCGAGACGACTTGTAGAAAATGTAAGAGAAGAAAACGAAAGAGACGAAGCTCTTCTCGTCTAACTATTCTTATTATCTTCCGCGACATTTAATTTCCGTAATTAGTACGACGATATAATGGAAATTTTTTTTATATATGAGTTGCAATAAAAATTACTTGTATAAGATGTATTCACACGTACACAGCGTATTGTGAACAGAAGTCAAAAGTATTGATCATTCGATCAGCATTTCTTACGCAACGTAAACGATTAAACAAAACAAAAAATTAGATTCTATTTAGTTTACGTCTCGTCTGAGCATTAGACTTTGTTGCAACTGTGCAAACTTATTCGTATGCACGCGACATTGATCGGCTCAGGGACGTGCGCGAGAGTTAATGGTCTTATTTTTCCTTAATGAGTGTTAACGTGCCGTTAGGCCGCAATACGTCGCGCGATCGAGTATTTATATATCGTTACGTCTTCTTCAATGGCCGTGTTCGAAATGGTGGAACACTTGAGACTCGGTGACACGTCGACACAGACATTACAACTGATTAAATAGAACATATTAAATACTACGCGGCTTAAATAGAGCAGATTTTTCGATAAATCTCGTTCTATTTATAAGCTTCTAATTTTAACGTTTTATCAGAATTTTGGGAAGAAAAACATCCGGTTTCTCTCTAATCTCTTTCCCCCGCGGTTTAATCGCGCGCGTATACGTCTTATTCATTCTCCTACCGAGGAGACTTAATTCTGGACAATATTATCGGCAGCACCAAGTCGCCAAGCTGAAAGAGTCGTTATCTCGGGGCGCGTCGCAAACGCGCGAAATGGTCACGTGCGAATTAACGTCGCGGCGGTCGCGGGGCGGCTCCGGGGCCTTACATCTTTATCGCCGACGCGCCTCGAGGCGATCGCCTTTTTTTTTCACACGTCGAAGAGTTGACACGACCTCGCCGCGTTCTCTCGCATTCGGTCCGGCTCGGTTCGATTCGACTGCTCTCGGCTCGGCTCGGCCCGACTTTGAGTCACGGCGGCCACGACGACGGGAGAGCTATCGACCGTTCTGGGTTTCGCGAGATAATAATAACCCCGGTTGAAATATATTTGGCGACGAGGGGGACGTGTGTACTTTCTAAAAACCGCCGTTCACGCGCGCGACGGCATGAACCACACGTCGTGAAAAACACGTCCGCGCGGGTACAAAGTTGGCCGAGCACAGACGGTTTTCCCTCTCCCACCATTACGCGCGCCACTCGTTAAAATACCGGCCTGTCTTCTTATTCGTCAAAATTCGCGAACGGATGTGAATCGGTGTCGCGGAATGCGACCAAGTGTATCGACGTGTGTTTTTGCTACAAATTTTTCTAACGATGATTTGTCGATAATTCTCTCGAATTCGTATTTTGCCTCTCATCTTTATCGTTTGATAGATTAGCACATGGAGAACGTATGGATGATAACGGATGATAACTTCGTGTCTCGTCTAAAATATCTGAAAATATCTGAAAAAGTAAAATAGACACGGCACATAAAACTACATATATAAATATGCTGTGGGTTCTGTCGCGACATGTAAATCGTCTAAAGTGGGCTAAATTTTGATAATGTCTGTTGAGAATTGAGGAGGAAAAAGAAGATGTGATTCGCGCTGGGCGGGGCGTTGCACCAGCAACGGTTCCCGCCGCTTCTGGGAGCGGCGGCTGCGGTGGCGGCGGCGGCGGCGACGGCAATGAAGACAGGAGAACATCGTTTATTTTGACTTGGCGCATCAGCGAGCGCCGGCCGTGGCAAACTGAACGTTCTGTCGTCCGTATGCAATCGCCGGCGAGGCTGCGGCATACAGGGTGGTCCGTTCTAATGTCATGTACAACCGGCGAGATATTTGATTCTCTTCGAAAGAAGAATACCCCATAATATAGAAATATATAGAATTCTATTCTTTCGCGAGTGTTTTGTCCACCGGACAGATTGCTTTTGAAACTCGGATAGTTGACAATGTCTCTTCAATGTGCAATAAACCTGTGACATCCATTTTCGCGACTGTAGCCGTCTGTTCGGCTACAGGTTTAATAATAGAGCCAATATAGGGATTCTACGTGATTCTACGAATGTCAGATTATAACCGGTTAAAATTGAATGTCAGTCGACTGCTGGAGCAAGGAGGGTGTAGGGGAATGCCGGCGAGAGTCGCGAGGTAGAATATCGCTGTCATATCCGAGACGTAACAAGATTCGGAAGCTCGCGGAATGAATAATTGCTAGTCGTGTGTCGGACTCGTCGCGCGAGGTCACCAACCAACCAACCAGCCAAGCAACCAACCAACCGACCGACCGACCGACCGACCGACGCTGATTTACGGGGTTCGAATCACACACATACATACATACATACATACATATAGAGGCACAGCCACGGACACGCGTGCAGTAAGAGTAAAGTACGCAAGCGGAACGGCCCTTTCGGTTTTTATAACCTCCAGCAGGTGGGGCGTTTTAATCGATAACGGCGAGAGGTATCTTGCGCGGTGGTGGCGGCGGCAGCGGCAGCGGCAGCGACGGTGGCGGCGGCAAAAATCGCTCGTTCCGGGTTTAAAGTAGCGCAAGAGCGCGTCCCGCTTTTTTCACGTCGTCCGTCTCCTCCCGCCCCGCCCGGCATCGCCACACCGCGCACTCCCACTCTGGTAATACGCGAGAACGGTACCTTTAATTTTTCCTACCGTCGCTTTCCCCGCGAGATTTACCGTCGTCTCTGCCACTGTCTAAGTCGTGCTTTGAGAAAGTCGATATCACTAAGCACGACCATCGTCTTCGTCGTCGTCGTCGTCGTCGTCGTTGTCATTTTCAACTGAAGCGTAAACTGTCGCACGCGCGCGCGCGCGATATACGCGATGCACGCTATAACGATCCGAAAATATCCTTTGACATGGCGTTTCTGAACTTTCTCTCCACAGCCGCAGTGTTTTATACGACGCAATGATTCTAAATATATCTCTGAACGGGGAGCGCGATTCATGTAAACCGGCAGCGTCTAAGTGGCGTTTACGCTCTACACTGTTTAAGTCGGTGCTGCCCAAGATTTGTGGAATTCCGGGCACTGGGCTTGGCGTGCATCGACGTTCACGCTTTTATTGCCATTCTTTTCCTATCTCCATTGAGAAAAAGGAAGGATAGGCGCGAACGTCGATGCACATAAATCCAATGCCCAAAATTACAAATCTTGGACAGCAGCACTGGTCTAAAGTGGCTGTTCCTCGAAATCGAGAAATACCTTCTCGATGCTTAGAACCGATCTAAAAGCTCGTCTGCGTTCGCAGAATGCAACATTGCGCAACAATTCGCAACTTGCTATCTCTTAGACGGCTTCCGCGACTCGGAACACATCAAAAATATCGTAAAATATCGATCTTCACACTTTTCTTTTATTTTAACGAAACGTGCGTTAAAATTTTTTTTCTATGAATGTTTTAATTCAGTTAATGTAATCACGAGGATAACATATGTAATCTATTACTTTAACAATAATAACAGTGATGATAACAATATAAAGTAAACTATAATAGTTGTCGTTTTTGCATCCAGGTTTTCTTATAATCTAACATTATCGTTATGAGAATTTGAATTCTCGCATTTTTTCGTCGCTCTTCTCGTATCGTCACTCATCTGTCACTCTCCGCTCACAATCAGTCGCTCGCTAGAAATTGCTACGCGAGACGAGCGGTTGGTTGCCCGGTGCAGAAAATCGCGATAGCGAATTAAAGAGGGAAAATTCACGATGGGGCGAGCATGCATGGGAAGGACCGACGGTTTTCATTGTTATATCAGCGAAGTTCGCGCGCGCCGCTTCGCCCGGATACAGAATCGCCTCTACTTTCGCCGTCGTGCTGTGTCCGTGCACGCGCGCGCGCGCGCTCTACAATCGATACGGCCGGAAAAAGAGTAGTCGGGCGAAAGTGTACATACGCGCGCGTATAGCGAAGAGATGCGAGACGAGAGGAGTGTGCGAGATATCTCGCCGTCTCGAGGGGTGGGAAAGCAGGCGGGCGGGCCGAGCACGGCTCTCGCTTACGAAATCCGCCAACGCGTTCTCGCGCTCTCTGCGCTTCGCCGAAAAGTCAAGGCTCCTGTCAAGGATGTACGGTCGGAATGTACGGTCGTCGGTGTGTCGGAATGCTCGAGATATGTTCCCCGTTGTGAGCTGTCGATTTCCGCGAATTGGTCCCCGCGCGATTCGACGATAGTTGACAGGTCGCGCCTCTTTTAATTTCTTTTTTATCTTCAACTCTCTTGAATTCTTTAATCGGTCCCCGGTATAAATAAACCCGGGCGCGATGCATTCGCTCGCGAAAGACGCGAACGGTATATATTATTACGCGTAGGCAGAAACGCTTCGATACTTCCTCAAGTCGATCGATACCTTGTTTATATACCGAGTATTTTTAACGTCGATACTTGACTTTATTTTTATCGGGGAGTAAAACTCGAGGTACATATCCCTATATACGAAGAAAGGAGACTTGGAAACTTTGGTGGCATGTCCTGTAAACCTCTGTAAACGCGCACTATTTACAGATGCCCCGTACATGCCTCTTTGCATTTCGGAGCCGTACACATTTCCAGATTCCGAATCATAAGACTCTCTCACAACGGGATAAGATGGACCACCCCGTCAGGCGAGTCGAGGATTACCACGCGGTCGGCGGTAACCGTTTTTACCTTCGTCGTCGTCGTCATCGTCATTGTACGGAATGAACTCTTTCTCTCTTTCTCCGCGCAGCAACTGCCGTGAAGTGGAACTCGCATGCGTGTGGCGAGTTGTTTGTGCAGAGCGCACACGGCACAGAGAGGAGAGCCGCGCGCTGCGGAGTACTCTCCTCGCCGGGTTCTCTCCTCGGGCTCGGGAACGGCGAGGGGGTTGGCGGAGCCAGGGGAAAAGAGCGCGGCGGCTCTCGATCGGAGTGGGGTGAAAGAGATGCGAGACGCTGCGCACCGACGGTGAATGGGTGAAGCTAGATGCGAGGGCGGGAGTGGATACGGTGGCTGCGAGCATCACGAGGCGGGCAAGAGGGGTAGACCAGAGTGAGAGAGAGAGGGAGGGAGGGGAACGCGGATCGGAAGAGATATCTCGACTCTATGATGTAAGGGGACAAGGGGTGTGCTTATACGCGTGTTTACGTTAGCCGGCCAATAAGATGTCCTCCAGTCCGGCTGCGTCACTGCGAAAGAGTCTTTGCGCTCTCGGCTGTGTGTGCGCTCGACATACACACGCACACGCGTGTACCGCCTAGCGCACCACTTATGTGTGAAACGCGCATTATTGAAGTACACTCCGTCTTCTCGATACCTCCGTCTTCGATACCGAGGTATTCTTAGCAAGATCCGTACTTTACCTTCGACCGCAGTAAAATAAATGGTCAGTGAAAATACGACACGCGCTAATTTATTTTAGCTATTTATATTGTGTCTTTGATATTATCTATATATAGACACTTGGAAGATAGTATTGAATAGAGAAAGTGCACAGATGTTTCTATGTTAAAGTATAAGCAGCATGTGCCAAGTGTTATTTTCTCTCCAATACACGAGTTTTTGCTGATTTCCTAATCGTCCTAATGAACTAGAAATTCCTAAATATTACACATAAATTATCGACGTTTCCGGAGAAAGTAACACATTGATGCCCGTTCTATTCGCGATACCCTTTAAATCTAATTATTGCTTATGTTAGACGCGCGACGCGGTTCTCGCGAAAGTGTCGCGGAATTGCGCGAGAGCCCGAATTCTTGCGTCATTGTTCTTTGCCCTGCCACCTGAATAAATCGACGCGGCAAGTATCGAAAGATCACGCGTTCGCGGCGACGAAGGTGGGGGAGGCGGTTGGTCACGTAATGTATCCTAAAGGAAACATCCTCAAGGTGGACGACCATTAGTGTATACTATACGACTATACGCGCGATGACTCAACTTCTATCGCGCGAGAGTCGTAATGACACGAGGCGTGCGATTAGATCTCGAGAAAACTTTCGATCGCGATTAATGATTAAAACGCTATCGAGAGATCATCTGTTTTTCGGTATCGTACATGTACCAGTCCTCACATTCGTATTGTTTGCGCGCAGAGATTTCTCGACTAATTTTCCAGATCCGCGAATTTCCCCATCCTGGCGAAAATTTTACCGCACTTTACTATACAATTTTTTTTCAATTAAAAATGTTATATATAAGCATACCTTTAACGCTATTGTTTGGAATAAATGAGAATAACTGCGAACACGACGAGCGATTATTATATTTCAGGATCGAATTAAAATGCTGAATTTTGATCATAATTTAATTTTTCTCGAACCTTCTTCTAAACGTGGTAGAATATAATTTAGCTTTGAAGGCAAAGTTATCGTTTCTGAACGAGCATTTCAAAATAGTTTCGACCATCGTAAGATGCGAGTGCCGTGTTGTTTTGCGTCGGCGTCGCATAACGAGAGAATCGATCGCGAGAGAGAGCTAGGCTGTCCTGCACAGCTGATATTTACCATTTTTGTTATTGTCGCGTACACAACCCAGCGAATCGACCCAGGTCCCTTCGACACGGCACCGGCGGCGCAATTCGCAAACGCGTGTCAGATGCTTTCTCCCGCAGTATTTCCCACTGCGCGAGGAACGATCGATCGCCCCCATTGCGTGCTTGGTACACGTATCCCGACCGTAATTGCCGTATCTCCGTCGGCTGCTGCGGATTTCCTGCGAAATACATTACGTTTCTTTACGTCGGACGAAACGAATGGGGCGTTGATCACCTGAGGTTTTCAAATTTTGTATAACGTAAAGGTAATTCGCACTTCCACGCGAGAAATTCTAAACGATGGTCCTAACGATATCTTCATTATAAGAGTTTCTCACGGTAACTTTCCATTTTCCAAAGTTTCTTGAAGTGTTGAAGCCTATAGTATTTATACTTACAGAATATAATATATTGCGCAGGTGTAAGATACCAAATTCTTATAGCAAGTACGAGAACTTGTCCAAGTATTTTCTATATGTTTGAATAATATTACATTATATTTTTGATACTTGCATCATCATCTCTATCAACTTAGTCCATACGTATTTTAAATTATGTTTCTATACATTATAGTTGTTTGAATTTATAAACCGTGCATAATAATCGGGTCAATAACCGGCTATTATCGAACACTTATCCTAAACTTGACGCGACCGTAATTTCTTTCTCCACTACACACACACACATCTGGTATTTTCAGTCCTCTATCAAGCTCACAGATAATGAATGTGCAACGACGTACCGAATCGATGCTAACAACGCGCATCTTTGTTTTTTTCCCCCCCACTATACCGGTTCACGTTCGATCACTCATTTGCGTGTTAATTCATTCTCATTTATAGTTAGCATACATGGAAATACACGGAACGTAATTATCGTCGATTACGCGGAAAATAGAGAGACCGAAACATAGAATATTCTGTGAAGTTACAAGTGTTTCGTTATCGCGTGACCGCCTATCGTGCCTCACCGCTGAGTCTGTAGCGTAATTAGTTTCTACTAGTATCAGAGAAAAAGAAGCGGAGACCGAATAGTCAATGAAAGCATCATTCTGCTTCTCGTGATTGACCGAGGCGAATCCTTTTAAATTTCCGTGTGTCGTTCCGTACAATGTGCGCGCGCGCGTCATGGTGTCCAGACGCTAGACGCATTTATTTTTATTTTCTCTTATTCTACACTCTGCGACTCCCTTCTCTAATTCTAATCTACGACTCCCTCTCTGCGTAATGACTTTGAGAAAATGGTTCCAAGGAATAATTTCACCTGGACTCCTGGAATAAAATTTTAAATTTAGATACACTGAAGTTGTATCGATTTTAATTCCTGGAATAATTAATGCGCCGTTAATTGTTATAGTCGATTGGCATCGTTGAAATATCTTTTAACGAGAGATATATTTTGTTTCACAGGAAGAGTGCTCTGGTCGTCGCTGCCGTCGAAAGAGGAGGCTTCTCGGGCACTGGGATCGTCCCTCGACGTCTCGGATGGGCACGACGGCGAGAGGAAGCAAACGAGGAGGCGGCGGCACGCGAAGGGTATCGGGGGAATCGCGTCTGGCCGTGTAAAAAGGGGTGGAAGCGGAAAGGGGGTTGAGGACCATTCGTTGTGATCTTGTCGGACGAGATCGAGAGAACATTTTCCCTCTTTCGGCTTTTTTCCGCGACTCTTTCGCGAATGTTTTTCGGGACTTTCCAGTCTCTCTCTCTCTTTCGCTCTTTCCTCTCGTGTTTATGATATATAAAATAACTCGATCCACAAGTACCGAGCAGCAGGAAGCAAAATATCGTAATATGTCATCATAAAATGGAACATTTGAGAGAGTATCCTTGCATGTAATCGGAACGAAGTTACCAAAATCTATTACTGTCACGTGAAACATACCGAGCACAATTGAGCCATATTTAACTTGCGACGCGACGCGATTGACGCAAAGTTGTTTGTTGATATTTTTCTATTAATTATCAAATGTATAAGATAAACTAGTCCATCAAGTATAATCAAACTAGTCCATCAGGTAGTCTCACAGTATCTTTTTAATGTTAAATTATCGATCCAATTAAATGGCTGATGCAACGCGTTTTCTTATTGAAAAGTCATAACAAATGATTATTTAAGCCGTAGGCTATTCACATCATTAATCACGATTACAAATGACTAAATTGCAAGCATTAATCGTCAATACGCGATTGTTTGATAAATCCATCGGTCGTTAATCCGGCTATACTCTGCCCAATTTTGTCGGAGGGTTCGGCGACGCGACCGTCAGCGACGGCGATGAAAACGGAGGTGACGACGGTAGCGCGATTCCCGCCGTGGGAACGATAACGAGGTCCGCGCGGCGGCAACGGGGAACGATATTAATAACGGTGATGACGAGTCGCAGGTGGAATACGGAGCGCGCGGGTCAATGAGGAAATTCTCGGGCGCACGAGGTGCGCCTACCTTCTGAGCGCCAGCGGGGAAACGAGGTGGGGGCTAGCGATAGGGTGGGAGAGAGAGAGAGAGAGAGAGAGAGAGAGAGAAAGAGAGAGAGCAGCGAGTGGGGATAACTGAGAGTGGGACAGAGCGGGACGGAGCATACCGAGCGGAAACAAACGACGGGCAACAAAACACTGAGGCGCGAGGCACGCGGGTCGGAGAAACATGCGGATCTTTGTGCGAACAGCTGAACCGGAAGTCGAGCACTACGCTTCAGTCTAATCGCACGCCGCGCCGCCGATAGGGTCAGTCGGTTAAAACGGCTGGCTCCGAAGGCGACGGCGTGTCTCTCGCGCGTAACCATGTTCAGGCCGACCGAAACGAAAGGTCGAAAATACGCAATACGACACAAACGCCTATCAGTTTGAAGCACATATTATATATTGTTGAACTTGATTTTGATAGCGATTTAATTTCGATAGCGTCGTAATCTCCTGAAACATCTGCACGACAAAACGTGGAAGCAATTACTAACATACGCACTAATATCGTTAAATCGCTCAAATGAAATTAATGTAAATGTTAAATCTAGACTGAAAATCTGGCTGGCTGGTCTCGTGTTAGAGAACGAGGATATAATTTCTTGATACATATATCGGCATATACTTTGGTATTAATAAACATACGCGCGGATCGTATATACGTCTTCAATTCGCTGCGGAACACGTGTCACGCGTGTGTCTACTCTATATAATGACGCGTATATGCGCGACTGTTGGTCGGTGCAACGTTCTTCGATTAAACAACGCGTGTCGCGGTTACTCCGTCCGTTTCATCCGTAAAACGAAACCGACGCGTTAAACGTCGCGCGATTCGAAATACACTCGGATTGCGTAACCGCGAGGTAGTGTTCCTAACCTGGGAAACCCTTCGTAATTAAGAGTTGTTTGGCATCCGTGGCCGGCATCCAAATTTACGTTCTCGACTTACAAACTTATTTAGGTAAAAATAAACGTGACGCAATAACATAAACAACGAACTCGGATTATAGCTAAATATAAGAATGATATCTGAATGAGATAAATACATATCGTGCGCAAATAGGTAAATAACCTTGCAAGTATAATATAATATTTAAAAATTAGCGAGCCAGATGTTCCGAAATAGATATATATTTTACGAGATGGGCGAATAAACGGGAAAAGACTCGTTCGCTTTTCACTTTCGGTCGCGCCGAAATTTCCGCGTCGCGATACAATTGCACCCCTCTGTTTCGCACATTTCCGCATGCGCGTGCGCGTTCGTGGCCGCGTAAAGTCGCGTGCGTTCTCCCGGCGAGTAGCGTCGAGTAGCGACGTTCATCGTCGTCCACGTTCCCCGCGTCGGATTTTAACTCGCAAGTTTCCCATGACCCCGTCCTTCCTGCAGAGATCGCAGCGGAAGCGGCGACACGAAGAAGAGGCGGCGAAACAAGAGGAGGAAGAGACGTGAGTTTCGGCGATTCTACGGGCAGTGTCTACGCGTGTGTGCGGTGGCCGCGTGACAGTGCACGTGGAAACAGTGCGTGGTGAGACAGTGCGCGCGCGGTGCAGTGCGACAAAGGTAGAAAGGGGAAGAGGAAGGAGAGAAGGAAGACGGCGAAGCTGAAGGGTGGAATAAACGCAGCGCGCGCGAGCGTGTGGAAACGAGAGAGGTGAGGAAAGGAGATAGGAAACAAGACGACTTTTTCTCCGCGAGCGAGCGAGCGCGCGCGCGCGCGCACGCTCGGCGACGTGGAGTATGCTGTGGAGTGACGTCGCGGCGTCGCGGATTTCACGGATCGATCGGCCGATCGAATTTTCTAAATAGGATACGCGCCGCCCCGCGTGTGTGTGTGTACCATATGTGTACGGGCGCGCGTGTGTGCGTCGTAACTGCTGCACGGAAGAAGAATCGTCGTCGACGTCGTCCGCGCCCGGCCAGGCCGGGCCGGTGAATCGAATCGCCGCGCCGGTGGATCGACCGTCGACCGCCGCGGGAAAACTTCAGATCCGGTTCGCTTTCCACGGCTGACGTCATTACCGGTGAGTCACTTTTTTCTCCGTCTTTTATTCATATTTTTTCCCGTTTTCTTTTCGTTGGCTCGTGTTGTCGTTGGTGGCGTGACCGAAATGCGGTTTAATCCACAATAGTTCAAAGACAGCAAGTTTTATGTTCTTTCGTTGAATCGAACCAAACATCGGGCGACCGAGAGAAAATACCGAATCACGATCATAGAGAAAAGAAGATAGGGGAGGTGGCGTGGATCACGTTTGTAATCCTCAAAATCCTTTCCCGCCAAAGTTTCATTTCTTCTTCTCGCATCGTTATGCAAGATCGATGAGCATAAAACTGAACCACCTCAGGTCCAGGTTTAAAGTTGAACTTTGGAATTTCGGTAATTTTGAAGTTGTAAGTTGAAGCCACCTAAAGTATCAGTGTTGTCGTGAATAGTAACGTCGTGGATTTTGAACGCGCCGTGGAAAAAGTTATTATTTATAAGACGGTAGAAACTTGCCTTATTAACTATCTATAGTCTATACAACATCGTAGAACGAGTCGTTGCCATTGCCGTAACCACGAGGATATGGAGGAAAATTATTTTTGATTCATGATCGCGGCGCTATCGGTCCCCGCGGCTTTTAAACTCACTTTTTAATTGAGTCTCAACAAGAAATGAAGACGTCTACGTAAATGGTACTGATTATTCGAGTCCTCGTCTTCGGTAAACACAAACGCGGGAGGCGAAATTAACTGTTGATCGTAACCATGGTGGGATACATGCACATATGTTTCTTGAGGACCGTCGGTCTGTCGTGGCATTAATTACCGCAACGCTGTTGGGGGCGTAGCGTGCGTGCGTGGAATACACGCGTGACGTGTACGCGTCAGCGAGAAAGTTCGCAATTACCGTAATTTAGCTGCAGCTCGCGGGCGCGCGAGCGAGCGAGCGCGCCCGCGGTCTAGCTTATGAAAATGTCCAAGGATGAATGTATTCACGAGCACTTCGGGGAGAGAGGGAGAGAGAGAGAGAGAGAGAGATGCGCCGTTAATAACGTCATTCTTCTTCTAGCGGCATTTCTTGCGTTAACGATATTTGCCGGGTATCTGTCTTGCTTATTAAAGTACGTGGCCTAGAATCGCGCCGCAGTGTCAGGTTAATGGGACACCATACTTTCCGATTAGCCGGCAAGTCACGTTAATCCGCCGCTATAATTATCGCGAGCGATATTTCTCAATGATTTCAGAGCACTGACGAGCATCCTGCGGGAACGGAACATCTCACTGAATTACAGAGATTAAAACCATGTTGCGCTAATATATCCATTTACATCTACGAGATTTCTTCAAAAAAATTAAAGACGGATGTTTTTTTTTCGCGGAGACATTTCTTGCGAGCACATATGGCCCGCTAATTTTAAAGTTCTGGCGGAGCGTGTGTTTGATACGAACGTGTGTTTGATCCTCTCCAGGTAACGGCTTGTTGGTCGGTTTACGTGTGCGTAGCGTGTTGCGTTCCCGCACGACCGTGTATTGGTGTGCGTGAACTCCGCGCTGCTGGCTACTCCGTCAGGCGAGTCCGTCGTTCTTCTTTTCCAAGCGTGAGGAAAGATGGCCGCTCGTGCGAGCAGTGCGAGCTGCACGGTTCGCGCGTCTGTCTCTCTCTCTCTCTCTCTCTCTCTTTGTGCAGTTAGACGAGACGCAGACGCTGACTGGCAAGACGGTTTTAGAGAAAGTTGGAGCGAGGGAAGAGTACCGGGGTGTATAATGAAGGGCACATGTCCGCCGCCGGGCGGTAATTTTTAGAATAGTAAAACGCGTTATAAACGCTCGTCGATGATTTTTAGAGGCTCGGGTTAGCGAATCGCGTTAACCGAAGAGCTTTACTTGTGAACGATGATTATGGATTTTATACAGTCGGAGACTGAGAAATGAATGCCGCGTGATACGTTTCGCGTTTTATATCTTAATTAATGTAAGATTAAGGTGTTGTGCGTAACGTTATGACGACAGTAATTTAATGAAATTTAATTTAACGTTTCTAATTACGGACAATCTTTCGAACATTTTGGATTATGATTTTATAAAAAAATGACGGGAAATTTTTCTCTCTCTCTCTACACTATTGAATTTCTTTTAAAACGATCGAACTGCGCCGAGTTCCAATTTTAGATTTGATCTTTGAACCCGATGTTCTTTTTATTCAACGAAAAACGAGTTTTGCCATAATATTAATCAGTTGAGCAGTTCCTGGACGATCAATATTATTGCACAATATTATTAATTGTCTGGAGGCTATATTGAGACTTGTTTTAAATTGTCTAAAGGAAATATCAATAATATTGTACATTATAATTGCACAATAATATTGATCGTCTAGATCGCTGCTTTACGGTGGCGAAGTTCAGTCGCTTTTGCATATGGATATACAACGACGGTTTTGCCGCTGCAACGGAGCTTTTTCCTTTTGAAGTTTTGTAGCTTTCTCTCCAACAAGGATCTCTAACCCGGATATAGGTCCAGCGCGCGTTGATGCGCGCGCGGCGGCGCGGCGCGGCGTCGCCTTTAATTAATTTATTTTTTCCCTATTTCCGCGCGTTTGTCACGGCCGCGCGAATGTCCTCAACCGCGTCGTCTCTCTCTCTCTCTCTCTCTCTCTCTCTCTCTCTCTTTCGCGCGTTATCTCTACCCCGCTTTTATAGACGTATTATATAGGACTCCGATATCGATCCCTCCGCGTTCCAGTACAAAACGACCGACAACCAGAGAGAGAGAGAGAGAGAGAGAGGGAGAGATAGAGACCGAGACGCGAAGAGTGGGAAGCGACGAGCTAGAAAGGGACGATACCGGAGGGGAAAGCGTGGAAACAGACGAAGGGACTGGGGGAGCGGAGAGAAAGAGAGGGGTGCGGAGGCGAAGAGAAAGCGAAAAGGGAATATATGGAACGAAGGCGGAAAAGATCCTCTTGTCGACGCATTCGTTACACTAAAATTCTCTATTCTTCCAACGCGAATTACGTTCTGTCCGCGGGGCGGACCGCGAGCGTATAAAAATAAAAAAAATAAAAAAACGTTGAACGAACGTCGCGAAACCATACCGGTTTGAGTTTTAATTTCGGACGTGGAGATTCGCGAAGGCAGCCCCCGTAATTTCGCTGACCAATATATATACGCGTCCTGGCCGCTCGGTGACACGGTCAAGTCTGAATGGTGAGAGAGGCGCGAGAACGCGTGTGCGTTGATTCAAAGACAAAGAGACTCGCGCGGGCGCGAGTCGGCTGATGACGCGCGACAGAAATACGCATGTCGTCGACTTCGTTCCGGGCAGGGTTCTCACCTTCTCGTCGAGCAGTTCCGCTTTAATAGCCGGCCCGCCCTGCGCTACCGTCGTCCGAACGTCATTTTTAGTTTAGCGCACAAAGCAGGTGCACGTACACGCCCCGGCTCGCATAAGATCCCCCTGTTCCCTCTCCCCTTTACTGCGTGCGAGCGTTCTGATAGCCGGTGGACGTGACATAATGCACCCCGCATCTCCCGGAAAGAGAAAGAGAAAGAGAGAGAGAGAGAGAAAGAGGGAGAGAGAGGGAGACAGAGATTACTTGTCACCGGCACCCGGCATCCGACTCGTTTACTGTTAATGAGATCTCGAATTCAGAGATGGTTATTTTTCTTCAAACTTTTATTACGCCTCCTCTTTGGCTCGATATTACTGCTATTCTTATTAATTATTTTGCATACGTAATTAATACTTAAAAATAATTTCCTTTCCAAGATAAGCACCTCAGAGAATTGTGAGAGAATTTTATAATTGTGAAATTTTGATATAAAATTTAGAAGCTTTTTTTCGAAAAGATCCTAGTAGAATGCACAAACAGTCTGAGAATGAAATGCAGAAAATAAGATGACAGAATGGAAACTTCATGTTTTCGTTATGCGGATATTGGTAATATCTTTTTTTATTTCAGTAGAACTCTCGGTGCATTTGACAATGAATAATAAATAATAAATAAAATTTTCGCGTGTGAAATGGCACACCGAAAGGCGTTGTAAATTTAGCTCAATGATGAAGCGATTACAATACATTTCCAACCGATTGAACACATTTCCCGTAATTTCACTTGTACAGCGATGGGTTTAACTTGTTTCTACATTGTTCGATTCGTACGCCCGTTTACATCGATGCAGCCCGCTCCCCGCGTCCGTGCGAAACTTGTGTGTCACTCGTGAATTTGATTTGCTCTCGATTCGTTCTCGCGAGCGATTCTCCCGCTGATGATCACTCGCACATCGATTACTATTAATGCCGTTATAATACGCCGGCGAGCGCCGACGTCTATTGCATATCGCGCGTCGCAGACTTTTCCTTTCTTTGCGGAATTGCAGCGGGCTCGCGTGACGACGGCTTGCTGTCTGGTGTAGAACGAGCAGACAGCACACCACCAACATTGCGCCAAAGTCCACGATGCTATACACCGCTTTCTATAGAACGATGCTATATTCTTCCCTCTCATTAATCTTAATTGCATGTCGATTAAACCTGTTTTGGATTTGAAATTATCGTTGTAAAATTAAAGATTAAAAGCGAAAGACTTTTTTTTTAATTAAAAGATTACATTAATGTTGAAATACTATTTTACAGAGTAATATTTTAATATCTTGGAAAACCGCCCTTCTCTATTTAATCTCTTTTTAATATTTTAATATTCGTTTGAAAAACGAACTAAATTTCAGATTGAACTTTGTTTCGTGAATAGTATGAACCGATAATAGCACGAAATATATTTTGTATGATTTATCCGCTCCCAAAGATATATTGGCCGTATATTTTCGTGCGTGCATAACTGATAAAAATTTATTTATGGGTAAACGAAATCGCATTTTGCATATTTTAAAGTTCTTCCAAATACAATCAAAATTGATAGTATTAAAAATTTGTGAGGTCAACTATCTTTATCTTAGCTTACTTTCTTAAAATTCTCTGTAAATTGAAATCATTTAATTATCACGATATTTTCTTCTTGTGTTATATAAAATTCTACTTTGCATATTTTTTTAGAATTCCATTTGAAAATTATTAAGATATATATGGCATTTTCTTTTTTTTTAACTTCGGTTATTCACATTTAACAAAAAAGTGTGACAGTTTTAAATTCTAAAATATTGAGCATGCTCCCATATTTATATTCTCACGCGATACAACGCTTTAAATCTAATGAAAAAATTTTTAGGATATAGAATATATGTATGTCATAATATTAAATATTACGAGTACAACTAAAGTATAGATTTTCTTCCTTTTTCGAACAATTTAAAATATTTAACTTCTAGATCTGTTTCTTTAAGCACTATAAATTTGTTCTGCATACTTCTGTTCATATTAAATATTCATAGAAATGTATAAGTGTATTATCGATAAATTCCTAGGACAAGGTTTTATTATCAATTATCTTAAATATTTAAAATAATGAATTTGCAAGCTTAAATTTAAAGTTGACGATAGAGAAGCTTATTCGAGGATATACTTGAGTTCTGCTAGCATTTGAGAAGCGCTGTCTTACAGAATATTTTTCGATATACTTTGACGGAGACACGCAACCGCGTATAAATTTATGCATTGCGCGAAACCTGTAGGTACACATATTCGTGTTTTATTCTACCGTATCCGTATGCAACACTTATTCGTCCACCATCTTCCCAGCCATCCGACATGAATATATGTATTACCGTGTGCCTCTAAGTTCATTTATGCCAGCCATGTGAGAAGTAAAGAATTTCTATAAATGTGCAATTCATGCTGGCATATACATTATACAGGATATCTCAAGGTGTCTGTAAGAGCGATCCAAGCCGATCTTTTTGAGAATTTTAAGAACTTGAGAGAATCAGAAGAATCGTTAATTAATTTTAAACTACAATTCCGTCATATTTTTAATTGCACAGTGATGTAATTTACAGTGATCATAATTTCACGTTTTCGTCTTGAAAAAGAAATGTCTCGTTCTTTTTAATAATGTACAATAACTAATCGACTGTCCTAAATTATCCTCCTTTCTTCGCATTGTAAAGAGTTAATAAACGCGTATTTTGTGCCGTTACACGAAGACTCGAAGTGAATCGGCAAGAAATTCGATCTACTTCCCGTTTTCAATGTAACTGTAATTGCATACTGCACGATGCGCGTTTCTCGCATTCGTGTTGCTTTTAATTTCTACCTGCGCGATTGATATACCTCGCCATTGCGAAAGGAAAGGCACGATAAACAGACCGCGTACGTTTCCGCAATGTCATGACTGGCCGCTATTGATGCATTCAATCTATTCAACACTAAGTGGACATATGAAAAACTACGTCGATGATAATTGAGCGATATCGGTGACGTGTGTATCGCCATAATTGATCCGCTATTAATGGTCACAGTGATCATAATGGTCTACTGATAAGCTGAACATTAAAGGCAACGCCGTTGCGATTAAGCTGGTTTAAATATCGTCCTCAAAATGGTGCAACACCTGCACGAAATTTCTTGGAAATATCTTTTTCGTTACGCTTATTTTTTCGATTAATCAACGAAATGTCGACGTATCAGAAAAATATGATGTTACACAATACTTATTAATCTTGATACATTTATTTTAATGTAATTTTCATTTTACGAATTCTCACGTGATTTCCTTTTATGACATTTATATATTTTATATATTTTACTTTAAAATTTCACAATATTTTGTCTTATACGTTTCGATTATACATCGAAGAATCTTGTAGTTCAAGATGAAAGTGTTATTTTATTTCTAACAGGATGATTTGAATATATCTGTTTCAGTTCACAATGCGCTAGGGGTGATGGAGACAGTGGGCAAGCAAGTTCAGGTAGTGAGTGGACTGGGGGTGGGGGGTCCAGTGGGCCCTGTGGGCCCAGTGGGGGGAGATCTGCATCACCATCATCATCCACACCCGCACGCTCATCCTCCGCACCCGCACTCCCACCCCCACGGTCACCCCCATGGGTCCCACGGCCACTCGCTCGCGACGTCGAACCCCGGCAGAGGTCAGCCTCAACCACCAACCTCGCATAACCAGCACGTACCTGCGAGATCCACTCCCGTACTGCACAGGTAAGTCTCGTTTTTCTCCTTTTGTGTACATAAACTGAAGTCGTCGATCTCGACGGCTTTTAAACCGTGTGAAGATAAAATATTTCACTAATGCGACAGAAATGGCAGAAGATCGTCCGACAAAGATTATTCGGCAAATATTTTCGAAGCCATTAAAGAAGTGGACCGACAGAGGTCTCTCGCGTGTTTCTATTCTTTCGATAATATGGTTACTATAAAATAATTATGCGCGTGAAATTGCATTTCTCATTTTCTTCATTAATGAGTTGTTCTTTTCTCTCGTCGATTTCTCCGTAAATTTTGTTTAAAAGAGGATCTTTTAGAAATCTATCAAGAATGTTATAGAACTATCGTTTCTATCTGTATTTCTGAAAGCGGGGTGCTAATTCTCGTTCACACACGGGTCTCGTCATATATACGCGGGCGAACAGAGAACACGAATTGAAAGCTGATACGACCGGGCAGTGCGGCATGTGTATTTTAAGAAGGAAAGTCTACGGACAAAGTCCGACATCACTGCGATGGTTAGGGAACGCCGCGCCGTGCGTGTAGAATGAGGGAGGAGGAAAATGGAGGAGGTGTGCGTGGAGGAGCTTATGTCTCAGGTAGCGGTCAGGTATCCGTGCGAGAGATGCAGGTCTGTCTGAGCAGAGTTCTGGTCTTTGAGAACAGAATTTGAAAGTGCACGCTTTTCGAAGGGCCAATCCGAAGCCAAGGCAGACCTGAGTCCTACGGATACCTGCTGTGAAAACTATACTAGCCTCGTACCTTCGCGCGGAATGTCCGGATCGCGCGAGGTTTACCATATATGCAGGGTACACCATTGAGATTTGAATTTATCGTGAGGACCGTTTGCGTCCTTATACAGGACGCATCCGCGACTTCTTGAGTAACGTTGCTATCGTGCAGTCACGATACGAGACTAAAGACGTTCCGTCGGTTTCTCTCTGGTTGCGGAAGTATAGCCTCTATTAAGATAAGTAGCGACAGACATAAAAGTCGATGCGTTACGTAGTCGTCGCGCTAAGTTATCTCGAAAACGCTAAAGCGAGCATTATCACGGTCTCAATTGCGCCTTTTGTATACTCGGCCTCGGGGATTATCAACATTATTATTATCTAGAAAAATCGGCGATTATACAAATTCTTGAAATGCGCCGGAAAATACCAAGATCGAACCACGAAATATCTTTTTTTTTTTTTTCCTTTCATGGATTTATATTATAGAACTAAAGAGAAAAAGTCGTTTGTGTATGTGTTAATTATAATTACGAATCAAGGATAAGAATAAAAAGCTTTGCGAAATAATAATAGATCTAGTGAGCTATAATTAAACTTGGACACAATGTAATTTGTGACGCTTCGTGTCGCACGTTAAGTCACAAAAATTATGGTACAATGAGAATGACGCGAATATTATTTCGCGAATATTATTTCTGACGGCAAATACGTTTTATTTCGATATGTGCAGGTGGTAAAAATCGATCGCGTTGCACCATTATTCCGAAATGTCTTAATAATCTCTATTGCGTGTCTTTTACAAACAGGACTCTAATAAGTGAAGGATTTCAAAAGATTTTTGCAGACGCGGCTATACGTGAAGCAATAACGATTGCTTTAATGTTTGGAATTGGCTAATCTCAGAATGATGCGGAATTACTCGCGTACTCGGTTGCGTGCATTAATTTAAAATTGCCGTACTCTCTATGGGAAATGTTTTCAAAATTAAGACGTTTTATTAATTTATTTAATTGTAATATATACATATAAAGTTTTGAATTTTGTCGAAAAACTTTTCTTCAAAAAATCCGAAAATTGTGTTTTGCGAAACTATTGGATTCGTAATATTACTCCGTGATCAGGGAATATTATTATAGCGATATATAAGCTTCTACTTATATAAGCTTTAGCTTTAATTTAAGCTTCTTATTATATAAGCTTACAACTTTATAGAAGCTTCTATATTTCGAGGGTCTCTTTATAAATTTATTATCGACGAGTTTCAAATGTGAAATTAAAATTGAAAAATGTTCTTTAGCGATCAAATTCAAGACGTGAAATATCATATATATATATTTTGGTCCCTTCAACATGAAGGCTTTTTACTTACAGTTCTATAAAATCCTGTGAAAACGATACTTTTTAACAATGGGCAGCGCCTAGTGCACTGGATGATATATCAGAAATACGCGAAACTTTTGTCCTCGTTACTCGTTACGCCTGTGGGATGTTTATGAATAAAGATATGAGATCATTATGACCTTTCTACACAGTGTCTTGCACCGTACAAAGACACATGACGACGAACGGATGCTTTGAGAATAAGAGAACGTTGCGAGACGTGATGCGACTATAGTTCTTTTTTCCTCCGGGTACATAGCACACGTTTCTACACGTATACGTGTCCCGGTATCACTATATGTATATTGGCATTTGTAGTTGACGCGGTGATGCTAGATCATGTCTTTGAGTAAAAGAACAAAAAAAACGTTGATTGGGGACAGCAGACATTCGCACACATCAGTCCGTTCGATGATAAATGACGCATTTACATTTCTTGTAAATAAGTTTTTACAGCGGCCGCAGAAGCGGTCTTTTGCGCGGAATAATCAATATTATTTCGTCGGTGTGCCTAAAAGTGACAGCATTTATTCGATGACTCAGCACGAGTGATACACATGGCACGCGCACATGTGGTTTTAAATATATATTATGTGTATATTTAAAAAATTAACATCGTAAATATTTAGACAAATAAAAATATGTATACATATTATAGTTTTAAAGATAAATCTCGTCGGCATTGCTCGGTTAGATTCGAAACGCGCGATTGTCCATTCCCGGAACATGACGTTTACTTTCAATCGATAGGATTATGGCTGAATTTCATCGGCGTGCATTTTTCCCGTACGTTTATCGACATACATATTTACCAAGGCAGCACAGTGTACATTAAAGTGCATTTTATCATGTTTATAACTGCAGACAGGCCATTGGGAAAGGTGAGATATTTTTGCTTGAGACAACGCAATCTGCGTGGAAGTTCTAGCTCTGGTTATATAAGTGTCGCGCGGCTTAGAATATACTTTATGTACGAACCGCGAGCCTCTTGGCTCCATTTGCATCGTATTTTAAGCCTATTACATAGCGAAGAATGCACGACCGGGAATTCACGAGTGTTGTACAATACGGGATCGCGAAGTTCGAAGGGACGATGGCTGCAAAATTAGATGTAAAAGCGGTTTATTTATCTCTCAACGCGCACCCAGTTTCGTGAGGGACAGATACTCTCGCTTTTATTATAACGCGTGCGCAAATATATTATCGACTTTAACGAGACTGTTGAGACCGAGTTTGTAAGCCGAGTCACAAATTAAAGGGCTCGTACAACATGTTTGCATTTGTTAATTAGAAATTAATTGCTGCAGCAAAATTTACTAAGAATATTTCCCGAAAGCGTATTTATATTGTGTGTAGCAGCATGCTCATGACAGATAATCCCCTGATTGTGCGTCTTATTTTGCAACACTGAACTTTTTTCTTTCGAAATCAAACTTATGATATGGATTTTAAGATAAAAAAAAATTAATATCTTCTATCTCTGATGATTCACATTAATTGGGGATAATGATTAGATAAAAACTGTGACCAATATCTCGAGAAAATATTCGTTACATAAAGGTGCATTATATGATGAACGCATCTTTCTCGGTACTCAGGATGTTCAGTCACTACTGTATCGATTATTTGCAATAGATTTATTCAATTCCTGAGACTCAATTTTTCCGTAAACATCAATTATCGTGTATTTTCAGTGGAACAACATTTACATCGAATAATTATGCAAATTCTTCGAAACGATTCCCGATAAGACATCTCTAATTTGAAAGAAAAAAAAGATTGTATCGATATTTAATACGCGTGAACGCAAAATAGTATTACGGTATATATCCAGTATCAGTTAAAAAAAATTGTTTAACATGCGTATCGTTTCACGAGCTAAATTTATCCAACTATAGTCTACGAACTCGACGTGTCATTGTAAACTTGATGCAGCTGCCTCAAAAGTACAAAGTCTTCGAACGCTTCATCGTATCTGTTAGTCATCACGCAGATGCACGCGTACGCGAACTCCGCCTACGTTTACCTGCCTACTCCTTCACGAATTGGCCTCTTAAGATTTGCGACGTTTGTATAAAAGAAACACGAAATCACGAATCGAATTCATTTTGCGCAAAATTTTTCCGAAGCATGAAAAGAACTGTAGAAGATTTGACATACGGATTGATGAAGGTCCATTTTTATAATGTTAATTAAATTCTTTAAATGAGGAATTCCTTCTTTTTCGCGAAAGATAAATGCTTTTTTTTGAACGTTTCGCCAAAACGCCGATTTTCTTTTGGCAATCTTGATTTCGATTTGATTGTATATTCAAAAAAGAGAGTCATGACTCGCACGACGGCTTACGAGATACGACCTCGAAATTTGCGAGACTCGATCAATGAGACGAGACGTATCGCGATGTGTAATCAATGACGGATCAAAATTAATCCTGCGAAGCTGACGCTGACCTTCCAACGTTCGGTTGGAAGGTTTTATAATTCTAATTATGTGTATATAATATATATATATATATATATATATATATATATATATTTATATATAATTTTTTATTTTTATTTTTATTTTATAAACAAGTAAATCTTTTTTAATTTTTCATATGAAATGAATTGTTTTTATTACAAGTGTAGGATATTTATTAATTTAATTGTATATTTAATTGTAGAGAAATCGAGTCAGAAGAAATTGCTTTATATTTTTTCATGATACAAGTTACAATAGAAAAATGGAAGCGAGAATATTAGAGATTTTCTTTTACAAAAGAGTAATTATTACATCTGCAGGCTAACAGATAACAGGGACGATAACTCGATATTTTTTTTACGAAATATTTGGGGACAGGCCATGTGTTTAGTTAATTCTTTCGGTATATCCATGAGGTTAAATTCCTTTCTTTTTTTTTTTTAGCAAGGAAAGAATAAACGTTCTGGAATTTTTGTGTTTAAGCCGAGTCAAGTAAGCAACTAGTGACGCGTACCACGTCACTACTGCTACCTACCGATAACTTCAAACGTTACTATAGCAAGTTTAATTTCTACCCGTCGTGAGGAAGCATGGAACAGTCGTCTCTCGTCTTCGAAACATTGTGTTATCTGTGCTGATTGTGCTTTTGTTGTACTCGGTATAATCGGTGAGATACGCAGTGAGGGTGGAATGTGCGTGAAATGCGGTGGGAAAGGCACCCGATGTTTACGACTCCTAATGAAAACGAGGATCATCCTAGTTTATATAATTACCACCATTCGCATCATCTTGGCTTATACGGTTATGGACCGCACGGTTATCCCGGTCATCCTAGAAACCTAGGTTATCCGGACTATCCACGTTATCCACCAGATTCAGACAATTATCTCGGTTATCCCTCTTTCACGTAAGTCTACGAAGATTATTCGCGTTAAACGCACTTTAACTGCTTTTATTTTAATTATTTTTTTCTTAACGGAATTGTGTTCGTGTAGCGTGCTGTACGCTCCAAAAACCCTTAGTGACTTGTCCCTATCACGTGGCAAAGCCACGCACCTGATCACACGCACGATCTTTTTTTTTTATTAACCGTAAATACGCGAAGAAGTTGTCGATTTGGAATAATGTATTTTCTAATAGTCTGTATCTCTATGTTCATAATATTTACAGTCTCATCCCATAATTGCGAAATTTGGAAATATCGCCGCTGACGTTTATTGCCATCCCCCCCCCCCTCTTCTTTTCCTCGCATTCTTTTACGATTATCCATTCGTTTTCGGACGTAGCACTGCGTTTTTTTTTTTCAATTTTTTTCACGATTTTCCCTACTCAATCCTTTTGCTTTTCGTATAGATGTTGTTCCATCTTTTTATGTTTGCCGTATTATTGAGACGTTTTATGCCCTCGTCCTTTCTCTCCAACAACTTCGGGTCTCGACTCAAAACCTGGAGTAATCTAATGTGGCGAGACAACGCGCGGCGTGGCGCGGCGCGCCGCGCCCTTCTCTTCATGGTCGAATGTTTAACGGTCAAGTTTCGGACTTGGCGTGGGAGTGAGCTCTCTCGCCACGCGGTGAAACAGTGAGGTTAGGTTCGTCAACACATGTACATACTTGGCTAACCCGATGGCGACGCGGGCCGCGGGCGACGGCGGGAAAAAGAGGAGGAACCGAGAGGCGGCGAACGCGCCGCCGTTGTACATAGATTATGAATCAGACCGTCTGGCGAAGGAAAACAGCGTGAACGTTGGCGGGAGGGACGTAGCCGGGACGGGGAGCTGGGAACGAAAGTCAAAGACGAGGATAAAGGATGTGCTGATAACGCGACGCGCCTCCCCTCGATACGCACACGCGTGTGCGCGCACGCTGGAGAGTACCTCGCTCGGCCTCGCGGGTGATATTCGATACATTTGTGCGCGTGTGGCACGCGTACGCATCGCGTAACCCAATTCTTACGCATGCCGACTGGATATACTGCGCCTCCTGTTCCTATCAGTATACATTCGTAAGTCTACGATAGTAAAATTATCGAGGAAAGAAGTTTGTTTTCTTAAGATAAGATATCGGGCGCGAAGCTCCTCTAAAACTGGTAGCCTTCGATCGGTCAAAGTCTGATGAAATTTTTATCAGATTACAGAATGGCGACGTGTAGCTAAAATTAATTGGACAATACCCATAAAATATTTGCATGCTTGATACATACATGAAGAAATGTTTTAACTTCTTTCTAATGGATAACCGGTCACTTCTCATGTTATTGTCTATCTCGCAGAATCGTAATGGAATGTAGGAAGGCACAGTTGCATTCTTCTTTTTTTTTTATAACCGCGGTATGTCACGTTACGAAATAACGTTGATACTTAAAACTCGATCTCTCTTGCGAATAGTTCGCCCTTAAATTACACATAGCGTACATTTATGACGTCCGCATACGCGCCGCTGTACGAGACTCGATGTCTCGTAAATAAATGGTAAACGGTGCCCTGGGAAAAAGAAGAAGCGCCATCGTAAAATATGCACGTGCGAAATATGTATGTATGTTTAAATGGTACCTCGGCATACAAGCTGAAGACCAATCCTCTGCATTCTTTTTTAGCGAGGAACGAGCGAGATAAAACCGAAAAAGAATAGCTTGCAGCGTTTAAAATGCGCATGATCGTGAAGATATTAAACTTTACAAAGTCTTAACTCTTGAGTATTAATCATGAGTTTCACGAGGCGATAATGAATTAAATTAGAAACGCGCGCGCGGTGATAAATTAAAAAGAAACTGATAAAGGGAGAGAGTGAGAAGGAGAGAGAGAGAGTTGTACTCATACACACATTGCAAAATATACAGAAAATTAGCGATAGGAATGTTTTCTTTAGCGAACTTGAAAGCTCGACTTCTCTCGCAAGACAAAGTTAAAACGAAATTCAATTACAGGATTATTTTGTGGATCGAAGATTAAAAGTGAACCTTTGACGGAAATATAAGTTGAAACTTAGTTATCAAAAGGAATTTAATATAGAACTTTGAAAAGTCATTACCAATTTCGTTGAATTTTTACTGAGATAATATCGACTTGTAATGAATCCAGGAATATAACGTATCAGCTGACACTGACGCGTCGCACCTCGTCTGAAATATTTCGAAGACAACTGTTTAGCCATTGGCTTCGCGGTCTCGAGAAGCAGGTTGTATCGCTTGCTCGCAACGAAGCGGTACAATAATTAGATAATCGTGTCATTTACGTGTTCCACGAAACGAGGCTCGGCAAATCCGTGGGCGATCGCGAAGCACAGAGAACGTGGAAGAAATATTTACTATTTCGCTGTTGATTGCGATCGCGAATGATAAATATTTATGTATACCGGGAGGAAAGAAAGGCGAGAGAGGAGAGAGAGAAGGCGTCAGCGAAGGCAGGGTTGATGGAAGAGGCTCAAGGACGCGGCCGTCTTTCTCTCTTTTTTTTCTTTATTTTTCTCTTTTCTCTTTTTTTTTTCTTTGTTCTTAATGTAGACCTCCGCATTGAGAAGTGAGAATTTCGTGTGGCTCTCCATGAACGCGGTTGTGTTTACGTGTTCTTCATGTCAGTTTTCTTCGTAGTGTTGTGATTCCAGAATGTGAGAGACATCGGGTCAAATCGATGCAGGTTTCGGTAACGAAGATTTCTATTCCCGGTGCATTTTTTTTAACAGGTTCGTGTATTTCGTATATATTCTTGTTACGAGACTACAGAGGGGCTAGAAATATCGCGGTTGCCAAGATGGATCTCGGCAACGATCCCACCCTCCCCTTTCCTTCGACGTTAATTCGATCGCGCGACGAATAGGACCGCGTAAAATAGGTCGAATCGTTTCTCGCGAGTTCGTGACATAGCCGGCCATATGTATCCAGGACGGGGCTCCGGGTCGCGCTATTAAGAAATGAAGGAAGAAATCGACGGAATCGATCGGTCATCGCGTGCTCAAAACTCGGCACTATACTATTAACGCTCGCCGCGTTTGCGGAAAATGGGAGGGTGCCGTTTGGAAATTCGAGTAGGGATAGTGTTAGCGGAAATCATAGTGCAATCTTCGGTGTACCATAAGTATTTAGCGTGCCATTGATAACGCGAATTTATTTATACGTTTGACTCTACCGCTACTTTTCTCTCTCTCTCTCTCTCTCTCTTATGCGTGTTTCATATGAGTTATGTACTATGTAGCGTGTATATGAGTTATCGATCCTAACGCTTCTCTTCTCCCTCCTTTACCTCTAGTTCTCTTCTCTCTCTCTCTCTCTCTCTCTCTCTCTCTCTCTCTCTCTCTCTGCCTGTCTGTTGGGAACAAGATGTACACACATCGCGATACATGATCGAGAGAGCCACGTCCTCTCTCTTTCTCCTTAACACTAATCTTTATTTTTGCTATTATCGAGATCTGCACAAATTTACCTGTCTACGTCAACTCTGCTCATCGTCAGATTTGTTTATCACATTGATATTCACAAGATAATCTTTGACTTATTTATATAAGATTAATAAGAAATTATTACACACATGTAGTTAATATCCTTGCTGACTTATTGTTTAATATACAAACATTTGTTTTTCATGCTTCGAATTTTTTCCGCTTTGAATAAAAGGAAGGACGTTAAAAATAATTGTATATAATGTTATATGGGTTGAACGGAAAGTTCGTTCCGTTTTTTGCTAAGAGATGGATGCAAAAAACGGAATTTTCCGTTCAACCCAATAAATACAATAGAAATGAAAATATGCAGGAATTTTTAAATTTAAAGGCCAAGAATTTCATATTCCTATGACTCATTTGTTACAGCTATCCATTGTATTGTGTTGAATAAGTGCTCATAAAGTGGTAGTGTCTAATGACTTATGACGTGTGTCGAGAAATACAAGTTATATATTTAAACGTTATATGTCTAGGGTTTCTAAATCTAAAATTACATTTCAGGAACGATGACAATTATTTAAACTCATTCAGTATGAAATTTATCACATTGTCAATACGTTAATAAATGCAAGTGACATCTATATATCCGGTAGATATACAGATGCCGGACGCAAGCTAAATCTTTTTCGCGTACAATTTTGATACACTTATTTAATTGCCATCGTAACATATTTATTACAAATCGAAAGCATTTTCAATAATCCCTTTGGCGTAGATACGGCGAAGCATATCGCGTACACGTTATCGATGCGTTTTATCAGTCACGAATAGAGTATAGGCATGTATGAGTTAAGCATTAAGTAGAATTTGTTTTATTCGTGCGAACTAGTGCTAGATATACGTAGTGGAGTCAGGGCACCCGAAACTTAATAATTCGCCGTGAAACGTCCGCAGCGTCGGCATCGTCCTCGCCATCGTCGTTGACGATGATGACGGCCGTGTATACGTGCCATGCGCGCGATGTATTGGTCGCATACGTGCGTGCGTGCGTGCGTGCGTGCGTGCATGCATGCATGCATGCATTCATAGTACATTCATGTGTGCGTGCGACTGGTACACTCAAAACACACACACACACACACACACAGAGTACGTCGTACACCCGCGCGCGCAGCACCATCGCTCTCTTCTTCGCGCTGACCTATGCATGCGTATAACGAATGCCGTATCGCGCGCGCATCATCCGTCAGAGGGAGAAAGAATAGATGACAACGGTGGGGGAGTAGAAGCTACGCGCGCGGCGGGGGTTGGAGGGAGGGAGGGAGAGGGTGGGATGGGAAGAAGAGGACTCGCTAGAGGTGGGAGGGGGTCAGTGACCGTTACGTCATCGAGAGCCCATAGTCGACTGTCGAGGAAGAGCCATCGGTCGTTCGAGCAAATGTCGATTTCAATCGACGGACCTCGGCGCCGAGAATTGGGGACGGGGCAACGTTGACCACCAAGAGTCCGACGGGGCCAGCAGCCCGGAGGCGCGAAAATTATTAGGCCATATGTGCCGGCAATATTTGCCCAACCTACACGTCTAAACGAGATAATTTTCTGGGATAACGCCCGAGAATGGTGTGTAGATCGGAGCAAGGGGGAAGAATTAGAATACGTAAAGAATTTTAAGCTGCACTCTAACGAGGAAGGTATAAAGAGATTTTTAATTTTATTATGTAGGAACTCTTTCTTTTTTTTTCCATCGTTACGTCCAATTACATTTTCCTCACGAACAAGCGCGTGTAAACGATGAATATGTACAGTTACACTTTCTCTTTAAAAGTGATCCAAGCAACAACCTCTATGGTTTCATTCAAAATCGCGAGTGAAGACGTTGCCGATATACCAGAAATAGATCACCTGTCTTTTTATCAGTCGGAATAAGCGCTATGCGCTGCAATACAAATACAATTATTTAAATGTAGTCGCGAATGGCGGCAATTTGTTAAGTATTGGAATAGTTTAAAATTTTTACGTTCGTTGGTCACGGAGGATCTTTTAGCCGAGTGACGTTTACTTTCACTTCGCGTCTCCTACATTTTGAAAAAGGACGAAAAACTCCGTCTGTGCATCACGTTATCATCGATCGTATAGGGCGGTGGATACGCTCGTGCATCACGTATATCTCTTTGTTCGACGTTGAAGTAGGTAGAGTTTCTAGCGTGGTAAGAGCGTTTCGGATGTGCGACTGGTCCGCTCTATTTCACGTTCGTCCGTTTACGACGACCGATCTCCGCCATACGGTGTGTAATTCTACTCCTTCTAGGGCTTCTAGGAGGCTGAGAAATAAATTCGTAGCCATCATGCGGAAGCACTTTTTATTTTTGACGTTAACCTCGACGGTGGACTTGTCTGAAATTGCACGACGCTGCATGCAACACAATGGTTAAATCTCAAACGAGGTTTAATTACATGTTTGTACATCACGGTACAATTACAATTACAAGAGTTTATCTACGAGAGAGACCTCGTTTTATTAATGTTTTTTTTTCTAACAATATGAATATTAAATTGTCGGTGGATTTTACGTTAATCCTCTTTTTTTCCGAAACTACTCGAACGTCGTTATGTCATATGTGTTCCTAATACGAAGAATGGAGCTGTTGTCTGTTTACATATACACGTCTCTTAATGCGCGCATGACGTGTGTGCACTAGACGAAACTCTTTCTGTCGAGTATCGTGCACGGTAAAAATGTGTAGATCCGAAGTGCAAGGCTATATTACGCGAAGAATATTTTACATCGCAAAGTACGCATTTGTAAGTCGCAATACTTCGACGCTCCGTTTTTTGCGGCGTACTTCGCTTCGCTTTGATCGCAAGGCGCTGCTAAATGCAGAGCCTCGTCGGGACGAGTGTTCGCTATCGCGGCGGTGCGCAAGAAGCGCGCGCGCGCCTATTGTTCGCCTCTGCCGTGCGTTCGCTCTCGGGGTCGACTGTATTTGAAAAGAGTGGGCCTTTTTTCGTCTCACGATCGTGCTCTCGCGTATGCCGTGCTTAGCTTATCTCGAAACTGTGACTGTAGCGATCGTCCGCTCGCAAAGTGCGAGCAAACGCGCGCACGTTTCTCGCGATATGGGGAAGACTCGCTTTTCGTGATATTTTCCTTTGAAAAACGGGAAAGTGTGTGCATGCGACTGAGAAGTCGAACGAGGAACTATCATCTATCTTCGGTTTTACCTCGTTGAGAGGGGGGAGGAGGGGGGAGGGGAGGCGGGGTAGAAAAGGAATAGAAAAAAAAGAAGTAGCGGCAATCGCGGTTGAACAACGAACTCTCGTCCGTCACCGATTAACCTTCCACCGTAATCCGTTAGCGAGTAGCGCGGGCGGGAGAGTCTCTCCCGGCCTCGGCTAGTCGGCTTCGGGTGTTTGACGGGATCCGCGTCCGTCGCCGGATCGGCAACGGCGCGACGGACCAACCGGGCAACGTCGCATTCTTGAGAGAGCCGAGCAGCAGCAGCAGCAGCAGCAGCAGCAGGCGCATTCACCCTTCTTGGCGGGTGCAGCGCGCCTGCGCGATCAGCATGGTGTGATCACTCGACGCGCGACGTTGCGTCGGCACCGTCGGCACCGAGCACCGACACGCGGAACCGCGCGTCCTCTCCCCCCATCTATTCGCTCAAGTTGCGCGCATGCGCAGCGGATTTCTGCCACGTGTGGCGCACCGCCGCGCCGAAATGTCGTCGCCGCCGCCGCCGCCGCCGCCGTCATCGTCGTCGAGTACGCTGCCGCCGCGGAACGCCAATGGCAACTATTCCGGCGCGAATCGTATTTTCGACGCGTCACGCGATTGGTCGGCAACGTTCGGCCGCACGGGTATACCCATAATTTCTTGTTCAGTTCTCGCCTTCTCTCACGGTCCTTCTTTTTCCATTCGGCCACTTCCTCTCCTCGTTTCCTTCACTCCCCCAGCCCACGGCCATCCTTTCTTTTCGTCGGCTTATTTCACGCGTCGCGCCGAGTCCCTTTTCCCCTTTTCCCTTTTCACCTAGATCCAATTTTTGAACGATTATTGCGTTCGCGGACGCCTGTACGCAAAACCGAAACGCACGCTCCCGACGACTTTATGTATTCTCACGGTTACGGAAGGAGCAAGCGGGCTGCGGGTACACATATGACGCTGGTAGAACATGGATCGCGTCTACAATGGTAATATGCGATGTAATTGCATTAATTCGGCAGGTTTAATCTTAATTGGTCTAGAAATGTAATCGCATTTTGCGAATCTCTTGGCGCGTTTCGCATAGAATATTAAACAAAACGTCACATCATGAAGAACGAAATATCCAACGAAAAAAAAATTGACATATGATTTTATTACCGCATCCATTATTTCGATTTGCGTCGTTTTCGAGACACATTTAGCAAATTAGGAAAACTTAATATTATAAAATCCATATCTTTACAGATCGAAATAACCGTAGCCTTTGATTGCGAGAAAATTGGAGGAGGAACCGCCCTACCGTATACGGCCGATGGATGTCGATAATTTCTCGCGGTAATTGTCGCGGGTCGGGGGCGACGACACTCGCTTTTGCCGGGTGCGATCGATGGGAACCTTCGGGATTGAGATACGCACGAGAAAGAGAGATGTCAGGAGCGAGGTCGTTGCGAGCCATGAACATCCATTTATTTGCGACCGCGAGGGTCCGCGATAAGAGTCCGATCATTCAAGAAAATATAACGTTCCATATTTTGGCTCCGTTTAATCCGGAACGTATCAGCGATGGATTTTAATTCGTATAATCTCTCTCCCCTTAGCTAGGACAGGATAAAAACGCCATTACACGGACAACGCTGCGTTTATTTAAGGCAAGCGACAGCAAGAAATTTTCCGCGTAACTTTCCACGATTTGCGCCATAAATCTCAGCCGGAATAACCTGTTTGGATTTAATAACGTTACTAGCCATAGCTCTTATACTCGGCCTTTTAAATCGTGACGTCATTGTGGCAATATGAGCATTGTTAAACATAATTTTTCGTCGATATTTCGGTACTTTTGTCTCTTGATTGAGACGATGCGTCGCTTGTCATGGAATTCACGCTTAGCGGAGTAGATAATGCTCTCTTTTTTGTTTCTAACATACTCCGTTCACTATCGATCGCATTTAATACCCGACGCTCGATTCCGTCGGGATTACTAATTAGTTCAATTAAATTAATAACCCACTGGCGCGGCGAGGCGAATCGAAGCGGAGAAATTGCAATTTTTGCAATCACATTTTTTATTCCGAGTTAACTGGATCTGTCGATTCGTTCGTTAATTGCAGTCGATTTTTCTTTAACGAAGACTCGACCGAGGCCCTATGTTTTTTCAGTGCGCTCTAGCGTTTATAGTCTTGAGAGGTACACATATAGAGTTTAAATATGAAATATAAGTATCAATAATGTCAAATCTAATTAAAAATGTGATACATGTAAGAGTAGAGGCGTATTTTCGATCACGTTCCTTTTTTATCTTTATTGTAATTGTATATTCTCGGAATTTCCGCCTGCTTTGAGCTCAAGCGATCCTTGATTTTCGTGTGCTCGCAACGTACCTCGTCGCATCTTCGACGTCGTTATTGACTGGTTCGACGAGATACTTCCGAGAAATCCCGTCCGAGAGTACCGTTATATCCGCGTGAGCATCGAACGAGTTAATGAGCCGGCGAGAATCAAGTTACAATCGATCGTCAGTCGGAATTAAACTAAAGCACGTATTTTAATTATTGTCACGACTCCGTTTATCTTTCTCTCTCCTCCCTCCCTCTCTTTCGCCGGCAGCTATTTGCAACGTTAAGGCCGCTTAAGAGATACGATTTTAGTTCGTTGTTATTAGAGGATCCGTGACGAAACAGTACGTGCGCGTATGCCAATACACAAGGTTATTCTGAAACATTGGGTTATCAAACTCACGAAGCGTATCGTCCCAATTGATCTTTTTTTTTAGCGAAAGTATTTACCAAGTGAGCGATAGAAAAACGAGTAATTTTTCAACGTTGTGATTTTTTAATAGCAAATATTCAGAACGGAAATTATATAAACGAAACTACGTTAATTTGACTCCAAATTGCATGGTATCGTTGCCAAATTTTACTTATTTATTTTAGAGTCATTCTGCAGCTCATTAATCCAACGGATTCGAGCAGAATTTTGTTATCACTATTGTATACTGTTTACTTTTACGATAACGATCGATTTCGGTATACAAAAGAAAGAGGTACGACAATTGAATCCATACAAGTGTAAAGCTGGGAGCGCTTTTTGGTACTACGTATGAGTTATTCAATATCGTTAAATTTATTGACCGAAAAGAGAGAGACAGAGGAGAGCAGGAGAGATAGAAAAAACATGGTGCGGAAAAATTAATTGACGAAATGTTCGGTCAGATACGAGAAAAAGTCTTTGTTTCGACGTTTCGGGCTACAGAACGGTGGCCTTCGGAAAAAGAATTAGAAACTTTGATGGAATCGTGATTGGATAGAGAGAAAAAAAATCGTCAGAGGCAACATCGATCGATCGTATAAAGTTGTTTAGGCCACTGTCAATCGCCGTTGCTTGACAGTTTTCTTTTTCTTCTAAGCCGGTCAAATTGGATCAAACGTGTGTATGACGTGTGCCAGTGACACGCGAGCCGATAAACAAACCGCTACGACGCTTCTGCTGTAACAAGCTCGTCGAATGACTAATATAACGCGATTGATCCATTTCACTGATATATGTAGGTTCAATCATCTCATATTTATATATTATACTCTTATTTTCTGCAAATGTTACATTTTCAATATTGGAGATTATCGAGAAATGTTTTCGCCAAACGTACCGTGCAGAATTTGTTATCTCGATCGTAACAGTAATAATATAAAATTAGTTATATTTAAATCAAACTGTCGAATGATTAATAATATCGATAATGTGCGCGTACTATAGATTTTCTTTCGCTGCTGAATTTTCTTAGGATGACATTATCATGATCTTTAATATAGAAGTTGCAACGTAACTTTTAGAGACGTGACGATAGTATCAACTATCTTTTAGTTGTCAACTACAGAATTTCATATCAGCTCATCTATTCGAAAGACTAAAGTTCGCAAACGCTGCCCACTGTCGCAGGATAGACTTATATGATTCGCATTAATTTGTATTTTCATATTTTCTTATGTTATTGTTGAAGATAATAATTAAATGAAGCTGTGATATAATACAGTTACAAGTAAATAATTGATGAGCAAACGATAACAATGCATTTATGAATTTAATAAATGCATTGTTATCGTTCATTACCTTTGATTGCATCTAACAATTTTGTGATAAAAAGTAATTTTACCGCTCTTAATATTGCATATTCCAATTTCTGTCCTACAAATGTCTTTCGTTTCGCAGAAAGTCTAACGAAATTTTATGATGATTGCAGACCGACGCAAAGCTATGCCAACATCAAGAGCAGTAGTCCGGTATCTCCGAGGACGATAGGAACGGGAGCGACGTACGTGCAGGGTGGTGCGGCCGCGTCATCCGCGGCGGCGGCGGCCGCGGCGGCCGCTGCAACCGCAGGTGGCCCCGCCGTCGTTGCCGGTGGAGTTACCGCGACGAGTAGCAGCGGTCTGGTTGGCGTCTCGAATGTTTTATCCTCTGCAACGGGTGGCAGCGGCGGCGGCGTGAGCAATAGCGGCACAAACAACAGCAGTGCGAGCAACATCGGTAGCGGCGGCGGCGGCGGCGGCGGCGGCGGCGGTGGTGGTAGTGGCGGCGGCGGCGGCGGTGGCGGCGGCAACAGTAACAGTGGCGGCGGCGGCAGTGGCGGCGGCGGTGGTGGCGGCGGCGGCGGCAGCGGTGGCGGCGGCAGTGGCGGAGGCGGCGGCAGTGGTGGTGGTGCCGGGGGTGCCACTTCTTATGTCATGCCGATGCTCCGCTACATTCATCCTTACCCGCCGTCGACCTCGGGGTCGACGCCGGCGGTGACGGCGGTCGTCACCACCGCACCGTCGCTAACTGCACCCGTGCCTGTGCCCGTGCCTGTGCCCGTACCTGCGCCCGTACCTGCGCCCGTTTCCGCACCATCTCTCAGTCAACCTACTGTCATCACCAGCCAAACGCCGCCGCCGCCACTCATCGGGACTCCCTACGCGAGAGACACGTACCGTGCCGGCACTACGAACGTAGGTATTTCCATGACGCGGACCACATGTACATGTATATATAATATATATAGGCGCGCGCGCGATGTGCCTTCTCGCCATCTTTTCCTCGGGATCTATCAACGGTCAGAGTCCCCGATATGACGCGGTCACGGTCATGCAAATATGCCCAGGAGCAAAAAGGATTTTTCTAATGTTGCACTGACGTGCACTAAAATCGTGGAAGGAGTAGCGAGGCTCTGAAATATTATGTTCAAGAAGATTAAGAGATTGCTTTATTCGATGCCCGTTAACTTAATAATGCTTCAATATTAAGCTGAACAATCGCATGGCTAGGTCACTTTCGATCCTTTATTGAAAACTTTATTTTTGGATGTATTACAATTATATTTTTAGTCTTTCCTTTTGCGATTGGTCTTTGTATAACTTAAGATTGCTTCTGACCCAAATAATCTTTTCTGCAACATCCGAATAGAACATTTTAACTTTTCTTATTTTCAATTTAAAAGAACAAGATATAAGAATTTTTTAGACATAGTAGAGTTACTAAATATCGTGTGTCGTAAAAATTTTCCTTGATATTCAGGCCATTGTTAATATTTGGGTCAATCTAGTATAGGAATGACGGGATCAATATTAATTCATAGCATCAGACTAGACTAATTGGGACACGCATCGCGCAACGCAATCGCACGCATGCCATATCGGTCGACCCCGTCCTTGACTTTCACCGATTATCGGCCCTCTTCCTTTTTTCCTCCCTTTTAACAATATGATCCGCGCGCGTCTGATGCTTGACAGTTTTAAATACGGCATTGTTACTATTTGCTCGGACAAATGATGGACGTGATTTACGTGCCATTTGAATATGGTTTTAGAAACAAAATTAAATGAAAAGTATATATAAAGTTAAACATGTGATAGGAGATATTACGTGAGGAAGATAGATATTTAAGCAAGGATATATATTTTATAAAGTAGTCAAATTTTTAAGAAAAAGATTTTTAAAAAGATATGTTTTCCAAGATTTTTGAAAATTTTATTATTTAAGACTTTCAGAACGACGATACAATGTGTGTTTCTATTACATTACATTTAATTTTTATGGATCTTAAATCGAGTTAAATTTATGGCATAACGCAATTCTAGCGAACATTATCATATTTAGCTTGTAGCACGATGCGAGTGGGCGGGAGAAAGTTACACTCGCCTACTCAAGGTACATATATATACGCATATTATACGTGCACACGTACACAAGGACACAACCGCATCTTATATTTTGTTTCTTGTATATCGAATCGGTTATTTAGCCGCCGCAATATTATATAGTAGTTTTTTCTTTTAAATCATTATAGTCGAGATTACGAAGATAGTGCAAACTTGTCTACGCGAAACGCCCGGAATGAACTATGACGAACGAATGAACCGTCGTAACGCAAAACTACCGGCAGAAATGAAAGGAGGGAAAAAAGTTTGAACAGATGATTGCGATAGACAGAGCGTAGGGGACTGAGCAGAGCGGTCGCGTGGTATATCGGTACCGCGTGTTTTCTTGAACCGGGTCATCGATTTTCCTGAAATAGTTTCCCCGACGAGAAGGTTAGAGAGGCGCGGGAGATAAATTGAACCTCTGGCAAAGAATGAGCGAAACGACGATGAAAGGGGAGAGCAGGCAGGAAAGAGAAGGGACGGAGGAAGAAAGGGAGCATGTAGAACAGACTTTTGACCGTGATGTTTTTCTTTTCAGGTGAACGAGAGGCTCGCCATCAACGTGAGCAACAGTTCGCTGTCGCAAGTTGGTGGGGTTGGTAGTGTCGGGGTAGTGCCCGCGCCGGAGTACAGCAGTATGGGAGCCGGTGGCAGAGGCGATCGGCAGAGGATATCCCTCTTGGGCTCTATACCGTCGCCTTCCGCCGTCACCGCATCGGACTACCAGCAGCATCCGGCGGCGACGAGAAACCCGCCGCGTATAGGCCTCATGCCCGTCCAGCCTGATCAGTATTGCAGTCGCACCCCCGTCGACATGTCCAGTCTGCAGCAGGATGCGCCACCCTTCAAGAAGATCCGTCTGGGACCGCATCAGCAGGTTCAGCAGCTGCAATCGCAGCCTCAGCCGCGCTGCCTATCGCCCGCTGATCCATGTGGGGGCAAGCAAGAACAGCAGCAGCAACATGTCGTACAGTTGCAACAGCCACTTAGGATAGACACCAGGGTGGGTACAATGGACAGTCTGCTCGATAATCGAGAGACAAGAGAGAGAGTTGGTATAACCGAGGAGTCATCCATCTATTTGACGATTATAATTACGATATATGTTTTGACGATGTTCATTGCCGATAATACATGCCGAAAAATACATTAATTTTTATCATTGGTAATACAAACTACATTTTATTGTTAGTTTTAATTTGTTGTTTAGTTAGGACTATTTGATGTTTGCACAATATCATCTGTTTGCAGTGTTGAAAATCAAAACATTGAAATAATAGTATTAATTTTCGCGAAATTGTATTAAATAAATAAATCAGATTGCAGTTAATCACATTTATAGTTATGAGTATGTAAATTGAGATTAATTTACATTTTCCGAGAATAACTGTATATAAATATAAATAAATTAATGTGTAACTAAATATAGAATGATTTATAAATACATATCAATACTTTAGATTAATTGGACACTAACTAAACAAGTAAATAATAAACATAGAATGGATAATGAGAAATAATAAAATAAATAAGTCGGACATAATATGATATGATGAATTTTTGCTAGGAGCAGCCTGCTGTGGGAGCGTACACGCCGCAAACGGAAGCTATTTCGCCTACGCTTCCAGAACCGAATACGCAGGAGGATGCACAATATAGGAGTACCAAGGATGATCTCTTGCAGCAGATTGGCAAGGTCGACAGAGAGATCGCTAAGAGAGAGAATCAATTAAATATGTTGCGGAAGAGGTTAAAAGAACTGGAAGAAACGGCAAACAAGCCTTTAGAAGTAAAAGACACTGAGGAACAGTCACAGCAACCAAAGCATCAATCGATGGCGCAAAAGGTCTACGCTGAGAATAGGGTAAATTATGTAAATAGTAATTAAGTATTTTTTTACATATTGAGCGCCAAAAAAAAAACGCTTGACGCGAATTTGTATACTGCATGTGTCTCTTGCGTTTGGTGTGTGTTAAATATAAGTTAGTTTGTAGCATCAAAATATTGGTTGACTTTGATGTTTAAAGCATGGAGAAAAATAGATAATGAGAATGGAATTTTAATTTGACATATTTTTTATTCACAGAGAAAGGCAGAAGAAGCTCATAGACTTTTAGAAAGACTGGGCCCCAAAGTAGAACTACCTTTGTATAATCAACCGTCGGACACAAGCGTATACCAAGAAAATCGTACGCGGCATCAGACGTGTATGCGTGCTAGACTTATAGCTAGGCTTCGGAGGGAACATTCTGAGCGCGCGTCCCTTCATCGGCAGCAGTCGCAAACGTACGCCATTTTGGTTCAAGAGTGGCATCGCAAGGTGGAACGGCTAGAGGCAACGCAGAAGAGGAAATCGAAGGAAACAAAGAATCGCGAGTTCTTTGAGAAGGTATTCCCCGAGTTGCGAAAACAGAGGGAAGACAAGGAGCGTTTTAACAGAGTTGGTGCTCGCATCAAGAGTGAAGCCGATCTTGAAGAGATAATGGACGGTCTACAAGAACAAGAGGTATATTCCATTATTGTAGTATGTGTTTGTAACGAAACAATCGACAAAATGAGCGACGTAACGCATTATGAAAAGGAGAGGAAAAAGAATATATGGTGAAAGTAAAAAAAAGATGGTATAGGGAGAAGCAAAAGAAAGGCACGTTACTAAATTAATGTTTATTGGATAAACGTTCTTCGACAACTACAAATTTCAATAAAACAAAGAAGGGAATTTTAAACAGTCTGTAAATTAATGTATGAAATAAAACAAAGAAGGGGATTTTAAACAGTTTGTAAATTAATATATGGAAGAATTATGAGATATTTAATTTTATTGAATTAGCGACATTAAGTTACAAAATAATATAGAAATTATTTTGGCGTGCAAATCTTTATAGTCTATTTGTTAATATTTTGAGTTAATTTTTTAAATCTTTATTATGTTATGATTTTAAATCTTTATTATATTATGATTTTCTTTTTGTCATAATTTATTTTTATTTCAGCAATTGATTAATTTTTGCGAGAAAAATAATATAGTAAAATGACTAAATTTGTATAGAAGCAAATTTAACTTATGCTCTATCAAATTTCTTGATATATAAGTGTGAAATGTATACACGAGTAGTATTTTAATTACATTTTTGATAGAGCGAAGATTAGATATAGTATTTTTTATATATTTTTTGTGGATTTTGTCTCATCTCTTTCTTTATTTTCCCAAGAGCAATTCTGTGAAAGAAATCATTTCCAGATCAAAGGATTAAAGAGAGTTGATTATAAGTAAAGGATGGTAACTGACAGTTTCTTCCTATCTTTAGACATTTGTTTTCTCTCTTGGTCTTCTCGTGTACGCTGACCAGGAAAAGGATGGCAAACTGGAGATGATTGGAAGTTACCATCGGACTAATAGAGGCGCGAGATAATAAAGTTTTAATTGATTCAGATTCATGATGCTCAATAGAAGTTTTTTTTAATAAAGTATCCCTCTGCAATTGACGACATAGTATTAAATCTAGCTTTAAAAAATATTGTGATTAATATTTAATTTAATAATTTTTTAAAACATTGTTTTAAAGGTGTTCTCCATTTTTGTGTTTCTTAAGTTTTCTTTTTGATTAATTTTTGCTACACAAATTCTTACTTCATGGAAGACATCTAATTTATACTGATTCCCCAGGAAGAAACATTGCAAGATTTAAAAAATTCCATTAAAGCTCGTCAGGTTAGTAACGTGCGCTTGCTTCCTTCACCCTTACCTCATACCGTACATTAGTTATGGATCGTATTGTATGCATTGACTGCAAAAAGTACAGTTAAATCGGTAAATTAAAATTACGTTAGCATAATGTAATAAATTGAAAGAGCAACATTAGATCCATAATTATTGCTAAAAGAAATCATTCTAGTAGGATATATTTAAATTACATAAATTTATTATATACAAAGATATTAAAATCTATGTTTTATCTTAAATAAAACATCATTTACATACATATACTAACATGTTTTATCAATATACAGCCAACTTACTTTAATGATATTTTTTTATATGAAACTATTCGAAACTTAATAAAAAAAAAGGCAATGGGTTATGGATGTACATTGATAAAGAATATCTTTTAATTAAAATAATAATGTTACAAAGAAATAAATAATATATTGAAAACGATATTATCTCTGACAGATGGAGGATAAGAAAATGCGTTCGTATGCAGTCATACCACCTCTATTGTTGGACGCGAAGCAACGAAGGATCGCGTTTCAAAATCGGAATGGATTACTTCAGCCAGAGGAATTAGAAGCTCTACATAGTGAACGTAAATTGATTAATGTATGGAGTTCGGTGGAACACGAATTATTCAAGGAAAAATATCTTCAGCACCCTAAGAACTATGGAGTGATAGCTCAATCGTTAGAACATAAGTCCGTTCCAGATTGTGTACATCACTACTACCTCACTAAGAAAGCAGAAAATTATAAACAGCTTCTACGAAAATCGCGCCAACGGACACGTAGCTCTCGGAATAATCCGAATAATAAAGTAAGTGCGATATTAATCATCCATAATATGTATAAAACGCGTCAATTATCTCTTAAAATTATAATTGTTTTCTATATTTCTATATTAATATATTAAACTGAAAAGTTAAGTTGTTTGCGCGCGCACCCACGCACACCAACGCACACCCACGACCGAAGTACATACTGTATTTGTACAATCATACGGGAATAGAAATTAGAAATTAGCATCTAATAAGGAGAAAATATTAAGTTTTTAATAGTTGATGTCATGTGAGATAAATGGTTCTCTTGTAATTGTTCCAGGTAAATAATGCCAGTTCGACTATTGGACCTATAGATATTTTAACGACAGGCGTAACGACAAGGTTACAGCGGGAGCAGCAACAGAAGACTCAGGAAAATCCTCAGAATAGTTCGGCAACGTCTACATCTACAACGAGCACCACGGTCACATCGAGCGTATCGTCGACAACTGTCGCGAGCACGACAGTAACGACGACGACGACTCCCTTGAGCTCGATAGCGTCGGGCGTTAGCGTAACGGATTCTGTAACGGCATCAACGACAACGACAACGACATCTGTCCTGAACACCACCGCGACGTCGAGCAGCATCTCGACGACGTCGACGACATCCAGCGTGAAGGATTCCAGGGAGTCTGGCAAGGAGAATAAAGAGAATAAGGTCGATCCGAAGGAATCTCATCTTATAAAAGTAGAACCGAAAGAAGAACCGCTATCGGACGCATCGGGGAAGGACGTTAAAGTAATGTACGTGTGACTTTTTTTAATCTACATTTTAATTAAACTTCATGCAATTTCGTCTTACGGAATTAAGTACTCGAAGTTTTTTTTGTACGTATGTATAGTTAATTATATGATTATTAGATTTTTGAATTATTGAGATAGAACGTTTCTCAGAATGCATTTTAGTGTGTATAAAAACGTTGGTAAATATCGTGTTCTTTATTTTTTTTTTTCGTCAAATGTTCACGATATTAATCATTTTCGATACGGGAATAAGAAATAAAAAAATTGGTGCGGCTCATTTTGCGAAACGCACATACCAATTGGTCCCGATTTTGATCTATATAAAAGCGTGTACGCGGACTGATTGAATGAACCGTATCCATCGGCCGGAAGATATTCATTCCGCAAACATACCCCACTCCAACGAACCAATCTCAATATTGTCCACGGTGGGAGAGGCGACCCGCGAATACCCATTTAACGATTACAATACGCTGCTCAGCGGCGCACGGATATTACAAAAACGCGGGCAAAAAGAAGCTTAATCTGCTTTTTTTTTTCGGCGGCGCTGTACTAATAGAGATAAGTTTTACTTATCGATGGTGATCGCGCGTTGGCCGCGAATGAAGGAGCAAGTTGTTGAAGGGTGGAAAGCGGCTTCGGGGGTTGACGGGAATACGCCAGGAGTGACGGGGCGGAGTGATACGGCGGTGGTGGCGGCTTGAGAAGGGTGGGGGGAGGGGAGATCAATTATTAGCAGATTGTAATGCTAATCAATGGTTACCGGTTAGTGGATTATGTTTACGTAGGCTCTCATCATCGTAATTGACTCGATCGTTGGAAATGTGATTCTGCCCAATGAGAATGCCGAGTGTCGAATTCCCCGCTGTTTCTTAAGCCACATATACACAATCAGCAAAATTTTATCGAGAAAAATATTTTTTTTTATCATGACGAAAACCTGACGTTTCATTTTTCGAAAAGTAGAAATACGATTGAAACAGGTTGTTTAATGGATTATCGTTTAACACGAGCGCGTGCAAAGTTTGCTTTTATATTTCATGAGGTTCGTGTTTGTTTAAGCAAATCCAATTTATGTGCGTTGATATTGTTACAGAGTGGAAGGGAAAGGTGCGCTATCATCGTCCGTGTCTTCGTTAAACAACGCGACGAACGTTTCGACCATCCAGACAGACTTCAAGGAATCCAGTAAAAAGAAACCGGGTTGCAGGGACACGAGCAGCAGTGGCGCTAATGTGGCAGCTAGTGGTAGAATAAAAGATAAGAAGAAAGAGAATCACATGGAGACCAGTGACGAGGAAGCGCCGGCGATCGACGTCATCGGTAAGTTTGAAATTAATTGATATTTTGTATCTTTGTTTTGACAATTGGATTTGTTCCGAATTGGAGTCTTGATCCAGACATTTCGATTTCTGCACGTGCTTTCCAAATATATGCATTAATACGTAATTACAATTTGCTCATTTATATCTTTTATATAAATGCATTAATAATTAGATTAATAACGTTAAAAAATTGAAGTTATTCGATCGACTTCAACCATTCTAAATTATTCTGTATCTTCAAAGGTTAATTTAATATATCCGAAATAATATATCTTTAATTATCATATTTATTCCATTATCGATGTACTTCCGGAAAAGCATTTATTTCATTATGTCGCTTTTGCGATGGAAACGGTAGGATATTTAATAATATAATCTCACGCGTCTCTGGTTTATTTTTGTGAATTTAAAGAATATAATTATTATTTTCCGATATAATGGTATATCGTATTCATACTGTTCGATTGTACTTAAATTTAAAAAATCGATATATATATATATATATATATATATATATATATATATATCCTGTTCCAATAAGATATATATATATCTTATTGAAACATAGAACTTATCTATACCAGACTTAAATTTTGTTTTACATAAGACGAATGAAATATAGCAATAACGTTTAATTTACGTTTAATTTTAAATTTAACGTTGAGATACAATTTGTATACGAGCAGTATACAGTTTTATTTTACATAGAGAAACTAGCACTCCTTTTTATTTATCACTATAGCTTTTCTTACAATTAAACTGTTATATGTATTGAAGATTTGATTATATTTACGTAACTACGTCGTATAGACTTTTATCTTTTTTTGTACAATTTCTTGGTGCACGAAATATATGCCAAGACGTTGTGATGTATGTAACATCAAGATATGTATAATGATAAAGAATACACATAAAGGGTGAAACGCGATTGGATGATATCTATTAAATGTAAATTGGATGTTATCTGAATCTTGTTCAACACATAGGATATTTGTCTTTTAATGATTTACACATTTCGGAGGTAACGCAAGAACGCATTTAATTCGAAATATTAAACGTAACGTTCAGCATATTACATTCTACGATAGTTCGATTTGATTACCGATTTTAACTTGCAATTAAATATTTGACACACGCGCAAATATCGATAGGTACTTTGAGTTCCTTCTGTAAAGTGTCTTCGATCTTGTTCTCGGGTGGGAAATCTTCTTTCGTTGGGCGTTCACGTTGAGAACAGATAAGGGAAAAATCTGCAAGTATTAGAAATTGCATATTAGAACAAAATAATACTTCTTCTTGTCACTTAAAGACAAAAAAGGAGTGTGTTATCTCAATATGTACCTAGTGAGAAAGGGAGAAAGGGAGTCGTGTCTTTTCGTTTCACGGAACATCCTGGATGGGCGACACGTCCGCGTCACGACTCGATGCATTCGCGGCTCCATCCGTGGCGCCTTGCCTCTCCTCGTCGTTCGCGTGGCAGAGCTTCCGGTGCTTGTGCACGAAGTAGTAACTGGGGAACTTGCAGCCGCAGATCTTGCAGGGATAGTACTGCACATTCAAATCCAGCAATCTGACCTCTCGTCTGCCTCCGCGCGCGGCATCCTGCCGCGGCCCGTGATTAACGCTATCCCCGGCACCTCCGTCGTCGTCACCGCCGCTGCCGCCGCCGCCGCCGCCGCCGCCGCCGCCACCGCTACCACCGCCACCACCGCCACCACCGCCGCCAACTGTTTCGTTGATCCTCGTCGGCAATAAATGCCGCTTGGCATGCTTCCTGTAGCAATATTGCGACTTGAAGGTGTGTTTGCAGTAGCCGCAGGTGTAACAGCCGCCGTTGTTGCTGCCATCGTTGCTCGAGTCGTTACTGGGACTGCGTGCGTGGCTTCCTCCTGCTCCTCCTCCTCGCGTTGCCGGTCCGCCGTTCTCGTCGTTCTCACTTGACAGATCCTCGCCTTCCGTCAACTGGCAATTTCTCAGCGGACGTGTCGATGCACCGTGCGGCCCGTGCGACGTCGTCGACGAGTAGTTTTCGTTCAAAACACGGTGAAAGCGCACCGGTCCATCGCAACACGCGATGTCGTACACCACGGAAAAGACGGTGCTGCTCGTGGTAGAAGCCTCCTTCGCGCTCGACATTCGAGCTCGGCGACGAGACGAACGTGCTCGGTCGTGCTCCGACGCGGTATCCCCGTTGTCGTTGCTGTCGTTGCTACTGTTGCCACGGTTGCGATTCGGTACTCTGCTGTCGGATGCTGCGGTACGCGATTTATTTAGTTGATCGTTAGACGATCGGCCGGAACGATCCTCGATCTCTTCTCCTCGTTGAGCCTCGCGTTCCGTCGATCTGTCGCTGTTGTGATGCATGGGCGAATGTGTCCGCGACACGGAGGACAGAGCTGGTGAGATCGAGCGCGACGGCGACGGTGCTCTCGTCGTAGAACTCGGCGTGCTGCTCGTCACGGCGAACGCGGTGAACGCAGCTGCGGCTGCGGCCACGAACGGTAGGGTGGACACGGTAGACACGATCTCTGGTGTTCTTGATCTGCTGGAATGCAACCTTGGGCGTTTGCGCGCCGCAGTCGGCGAAGACTGTGGCGACTTTGACATCTCGCCGGCGCTGCGAACATTCATATGATTTTCCATGAAGCTTAAATTATTCTTTAAAGATTCTTTAAAAGAAATTATTGTCATTATTATATTTATTATTTTGATTACATCATATTATTTAGAGACGAACAGTGTGAATGCACTTGCGTCGAATTGTGCCACTTTCCTGCCGAGATCGAATTTATTTAAATGTACAATTTATGTCCGCACTGCAAAAATGTGTTATAATTTTTCTTTGGCTTTAAAAAATGTTGAGACATATAATTAAACGGGATAAAAATTGAAAATCTAAAAAAAAATTCAATAAATGTTTAAATTCTCTTTTCCGAATAAATAATAAGAGTTTCACTGTTGCCTTGCGTAAATAAAAATTTACATAAGCACGTCATAATAATATTAATAATGCGAATAAGATTAATAAACCTTATTGGATTAATTTCTTGTTGCTAGAGATCTTCTAGAGATATAATTCTTTTTTATATTTTAACATGGTATAATATAAAAACATAGAAAGATCCACACACTGCGAACCTATAATGCGCGCACTGTTCCTGCTTCTCTCGCGGCCCGACGATGCTGATTCCGGGTGGTACGGTCGGTTGCATCAGCGGTTGTATCGACGGCGGTAGATGCGACATGGCAGTCGGTGCCGGCGCGGCCGGAGGGTACGCGAGCGGGGTCGTCGGGGGCCAACAGAGTGGTGGACCTACTATCAGCCTGCTCGGTATGGGCCGTAGGATACTACCGGTGGTGCCCGGCGGCGATCCGGTTGTTGACGCGGACGTCGGCATCGGCGGCGTCGGCAGAGATGGCGGTGCCCGCAGCCTCAATAGCGCGGCTCTGCACTGCTCCAATGCACCCGGCATATGCAACAAATGTGTCGCAAGTAGCACGCTATAAACGTTGTCCAGCGTCACCTCCAGCCGTCCGGTGTACATATAGTTGAGCAACGGCGCGAATGCCTCTCCACCTATAGGTCAGTTGAAAGTCGGAATATGTTAATGTGAGTTGATGATTAGATACTCTTGTTTCTGTTTATCTTGATGTAAGATAAAAAAATTCCACGCTAATGAGACTTTTTAAATGATGGTAGTTTTCTAAATAAAGTATTTAGTCTGCTATAAGAGAAATAATCTGATTTGGTACTCGCATAATTTTCTACTCCACACGAATACTTAAGCATTAGTAATTGTGTTGGAAAGGTATTTCTGTTTGCAACTGGGAATTGATTCACAAGTGGTGAATTAAATTGAGATGCGCTATAGATTGCTTTTGGAATCATGATTTTTATTGACGTAATTGTTTGATGAATCGAATTATTTTATTAGAGAACGTTTGCGATACGGACGGAAAACGTTTTGTTTGCAAACACTACAAAAATGGACTTATGCCACTTGCGAGCCAAGCGATTCAATTATTGGATTGAATTGGATTGAATTGGGTAACTATTGGAAAATCCCAATGAGAGATTGGAAGTAACAATAGCATCACTGCGCGACCGCTGGAAGTTTGTTAATTATTCCGTCTCGCTGTTGGCTTATTGTTATTATTTGAAAGTAGTTCGGGAAATATCGCATTTTGTTGTGTCGCGACAAAAAGCCGGAAAAGAGCAGAAAATATTAATATGAATAGATAATTCTTTTGAAATTTTAGTTTTACATTAAATACTTTTACAAAAATAATATATAATTAATCTTTAAATACTCTAGCGATTTATCTCAAATAAATTTTCTCTTACAAATAGATTTATAAACATTGAGATATTTAATAGTATTAAGCAAAATCTTTTCGTTAAACTCTGAAGATGAGGCAATCGCTATATATCGTTAGAGTGATCTTTAATTTGTGATCTATATTTACCGATGGACGAAACCGACACGGAGGTGACCGGTCGCTGTGATTGCCCGTTGGTCGCCGTGACGGCGACGGTCGCGCAAGTAGGATCGAAGTTCGACGATGTCGTCGTCGCCGCCGCGCTCGCCAGCAGGGCCTTCAGGTATCCACTGTGAGCCGCGAGCACACCCTTGTGCGCGACAAACTGGTGCTCGCCTTCGTTGCCGACTCGCACCACCGTGTCGGGCGGCGAGAACGTGTCCTGAAGACAGGGGTAGCTGGTACCGGTGGTACCGCCACCGAACCACGCTCTGTATAAACCATACATTGTCGTTGTAACTTCTTGTAGCTCCAACACTTATAAATCCCTGTTAAGAATCCTTTTGGCTCGAAGTTTTTATGGACGTTTAAATCAGCGTCTTAACGTCGTTCGTGGCGCGGGGAGGAATTGCAAGTGGATAGGAGATTTGCGATTAGGACGCTGTAAGCACTGATTGCTTCGTAGGCAATTGATGTCGACGTCATCGTTATTATTATTATTCTCGCAAAATTCACAAGACAAAGTTATAGTTCCTTTATATTTTTCCTCGCTGTTGAACACTTCTTTCTAAGCTTCAATAACTCCAGATCCTTTCTCAGATTGAATCTCTCGAAAATCGTGTCGCGACAATGCGGAAGTCACCGGTCGAATTTTCTCATGCGAAATCAGCGCGTATACAAGTCGGTCAAGATGCCACGATCTTGAATTCGATGCGGTACCATTCGCGCGAGCACTCTTGACACGGACCGATCTCGCGGCTCTTCGTGATTTGAACGCCGGAACGCCGGCTGGCGGGCGCATCATCGTCGCACTGTTTATCAGCTGCGCGTAGACGCGCTTGGCTTTTTCGAGCTGAGCTTCTACTACCACCTACGCCGCCCCGCGTAGGGTTGGCTCAACCCCCTTCGGAACGGCCGAGAACCGCCCCCAACGAGCGCAGATTGGCGGCGTACGTCGCGCTCACGGGCGAGTTGCACCTGCGCCCGAAGGATCAGTCTTCTCGCACCGCGATACCACAGGATGCGCTCCTGATCGCGCCCTCGTTTCGCGCACGATACACGAGAGATGTAAAGAATTCGCAGACTTTGAAAGATTCTATCGCATCTCGTTAGAAGGACTGACGATAATTAATCTTTTACAATTGAGCGTCGTTTATCCCACGATTAATTCTCCGTCGAGACCAAAGCCAAAAATTAGATGACAATTATTGTACAAATAAATTACGGCCCCTCCCTCCCCCTCCGTGCACGATCGAAAATTTTTGCGACAAACGTGAGCAAGACTCGATATCTATAATGGCGTGTAAAGACAGTGGCACGATTGTAAAACACGCTATTACGAAGGATCTGTACATAGATAATACGTCGCGATATGAACGCGCGTAGGTATCGTCCCGATTCAGGGTCCAACTATGCCATTATATCACGCTACGTTATAATTACGAGGCTTGAGATAATAACACGTTAACTTTACATGTTGAAAATCATATGAGAATCTTGGAACTTGGATGCTATTTCTCGTCAATGTTGCGCGGACGAATATTAATTGATTGAATGTTAATGGATATTAATAAGAATATTAGGATATTAATAATTGGACAAATATTAATTGATTGCGTACGAAGATTGTATTGGAAGAAGAGCTCGCGATAATAGAAATACCACACTCGAAATATTACATTGTCCAGATAATCGTCCAGTTAAATCTCTCGGTTTTCAATCGACGAATTCATCGGTTCTTAAATTAAAAATGAGCTTAAAATCTACAAATTCTCTCGAAGAAGAAAAATAGTATTTGTAGTATTGTGATCGAGCAATATAATTGATTGTTCTTAAAATTAAAAGAAATATGTAGAGAACGAATCGTCCTTGTGCGGCGAGAAGTATCATCGCAATTGTGACATTTACGGCTTTTACGCGATAAATACGCCGGCTTATTTGTCGGCTTCAAATGAGACGTTAAACGCGACGTGATGCAAACGCGAGCGATAGGAAAAGACGAATAAAGAGAAGAGGAGAACAGATACGTCTTTCGAGAGCCGACTTGATAATGAGAGAAGAGGAGCGCTTTCGCCTTCCGGAGAGCGATCTTTCGCCGCGAGATGCGTCTTTTGCCGGTCTCTTCCTTTCTCTCTCTTTCTCCTTTTTTCATTCTCTCTCTCTCTCTCTCTCTCTCTCTTTCTCTCTCTCGCTCCGAGACCCTCTTGCCCGCGCCTGGCCTGGCCTCTGATGTTTTTCATCAAATTAACTCTCGCAGCATGAGAGAGTACGCGCTTCTCTTCACTCCGCGGCGCCGTGTTTGCATAATATCGTTTATAATTCAGCTCGCGCTGAATTCCACTTTATTCCGAAGCCACGATCGTTCGCTCCGGCCCTCTTCTTCGTTCTTTCCTCGTATACTCTCCAACCCGGGGAAGGCACCCTACTCTCTACCTCTCGCGCGCGCGTTGGGTGCTCGGTACCGCCACGAGACCACCTTCGCTACTTGCCCTCTCCCTAGTCCTCATCTTGTCAGCGGTTTCGGTTTTCATTTACGCGAGGAAGTCGAGCGATATTTGTTCCGTTTATTTTTTTATTTCTTTGGCAGGAAAATTGAAAATTGAAAACTGACAGTTACATGACAGAATTACCAGTGTGATTAGTGACCGTACTTTTTTCGAGATAAAACGGAGGGAGAAATCTAACAGTAAGACTAGCACGTTTTTCATTCCACATGTAAAATTATTTGTCCGAGTTTATGCTAACACGCGGTCGCATAAAAAAAAAACACATTTCTTTTATTCTATCGTTCATCTGCAGTGATCAGCTAATCAGCCAATTCAGTCGCCGATTTTTCGCGATACGTTCATAAACAAGTCCAATCGTCATCGGCGAGAATCCGAGGGTCCAGAATGGAGACTCGGCGATTACGCGCATTTCCCAAGAGGCCGTCGTTCCAAACCAGAGCTAACAGAGGCAACACCCCTCCTCGCTTTCCGCCCGTCTGGTTGTCGTGTCGTCCCCCTACCGCAACATCGCGCATCGTCGCGATCAGCGAGTATCGTTGAGATTGTTGCAACAACAATCAAACAATGTGGAATACAATAGACGAGTATCTTGAGAGAAGAAAAAGTTTCCTGACAAGAACGTGTCGCGTGAATACTTTTCTCGCAGATATCTTCGCATAAAGTGCTTATAATAGGAAGCGTAATAAAATAATAATAATATAAAAATAGTATAAACAGCAAAGTTATGAAAATGCCTTCAAAATAATTCGAAAATAGTACAACAATAATATATATTATTCGCATTGGGAATATTTCTAAAAGATACGTTTTTGTTTAATTGGCTCGCGTTCGCCATTATCAACGATCACTTTAATCGGGAAAATGGGAATTCGCGCGTATAGGGCCCCGGGACTCTCCGTACCGGAAATAATCGAGGGCGGTAGAAGAGTACACATAGGCGAAGAGGGGATCTTCGCTCCCGGGATCGTCTCTCGAGAAGACGAAAGAACGCTCGCGGTTTAATGCTTCCAACGTCGGTCGAGACAAGCTAAGCAAACACTTTTCGCGATATTACCAGGCCCTGTGCGCGGACTTACCGCATGTTCTCCGCCGCGTTTCCGCAGGAGCTCTCTCGAACCCTCTCTCTCCCACTTCTCCTCTGGTTTTCTCATCTTCCTCATCCTCCGGGCTCTTCGTGTTCTCCTACATAAGGAAATAAGTCACTGTTTTGCTTTATTTATTTATTTGTTACTCTCTACGTTCTCTTGTCAAGAACATCTGACAATTTTCTGACAAACGATATAATTAATTGTACTGTGTATGGGAATATGTTACATATTAATTGACATCAAACTATTTTAAGCATAAACTTTTTTTTTAATGCCACATTTATGCGCATATTTAATTAAATAAAGGAAAGTCTGTTGCGAACAGAATCGCGAGATCGAAATTATTAATCATAATTATTGTATCACTATGTGAGAGTATTTTCTTCAAGATCAGTAATGTCATTGCAATATGCTTTTTGCCTGAAAACTGGGATACATTTTCTGGGATATGAATTAATAAAAATACTTTAGTTGAAATGTTAAATTTATTTACTTTGCTAAATAAACTTATTTTCAACTGAATAATTTTTTGATAGATTTTTCCAATGAGGTAACATAGGAGTATATATGGAAGCATTCTATTTTAGTAGGAAAAATTGATGAAAATATCGCAAATACGATCTCAGCAGTTTGTTTACAGATACATAAAAGTATACCATTTTCTAGGAAAATATATTATTTTGTTTAGAGAAAGAATATTTAAGTAAAGTTTAGAAGAAAATAATTATCATTAATTTTCAAATATTGATGTCTACAAAATATTAATTACATTTTTAATTAATTAAATTTTTCTACACTGTTTATTTCTTTACGAAATAAATGATTTAAAGTTTTTTCTTTTTTTTTTCTATTTGAAATCCAGCAATATTATCAGAATCCTTGGCTTAATACGCGGAGGCACGCGAGAAAGTGATAATTCGACACGTAAATAAACGGCAGGGATACTTGCTCCTAGATCACATGCGTCATAATCGCAGAGTAGTCATAGCAAATTGCTGGGAAAATTATAAATGCTCGGGGATTCGTTCGTCATACCGGTCAGCGGGTGGTGGTAGCGATGAGAACACAGGGGGGAGGTAAGGGAGGTGAACGGGGGTGAAAACCCGCGCGCGCGTACCTGGCACGAGCTAATTAGCGTCTTGATTTACTTAATCCCAATTAATGCCTCCGCTATGCCGTGCCTCTCCTCCCCTCTCCTCCCCCCCCCCTCTCTCTCTC
>NW_012028382.1:1688713-1782589 GCF_000956235.1 Wasmannia auropunctata | reverse complement strand
CTCTCTCTCTCTCTCTCTCCGTGTTCTTGTGTGCACTAGGCGGTGTGCGGGAGCGCTTGAATTCGGCACGGGCGGCGCGTTTCCGCTTCGCAAATACCGCCGGATTATCTACGTGTGGATACACACGGCACGGCTAATGTGCCGAGGCCGCTGGAAACTCCTACGTGCGCGTACCGCGCGTTCACCTGTACGAATTAACGCTACTTAACGTTATCGACTCGTCCCGTCCGCTTCTCCGCCGTGGTTATCCATCCGTTCCGCATAATTGCACGATAGGGCAAAGGGCGGAATTTTTCGCATTCGAAACAACGGAGTATAGTAGGGATGGTAAAGAGGACCAGAGATCTAAAGCACAAATTCTATTTTGCATTTTTTTATTAAAGGAATTTGACGCGATAATATTGTGAAAATATATCGCGAATATTGTTATGGTAATTTGCTTGTCGCGTTGCTAAAGCTCTAGAAACGACGAAGTAAAATTTCAGTTTTCAATTACCAATATTATACGTTTTATGATTTGCGTCAAGACACTTTTGATCCCATCTTTATTCAGTTGAAGCCGACGAATTTAATTTATGTTTCATTATAATTTATGATTTCTCTTTCTCGATCACGTGATCATATTAATGCTATACAACATCGGAAGCGTTCGTGCATTATTTTCGGAGGTGTCAGGACATCGAATTGCTATAATGACAAGTTTTCTCGCGGGATGAATTTGCAACATCGGCATGCGGTAGATCGATGTCGCGCCGTATCCAGCGCGGCAGTGTCCTTTACATCGTTGTCGGGGACACCATGGTAGGCTAATCACCGTAATTCAATCAGTCGACGAGATGTTTTAAAGGGTCGCAGGAGGGTGGATCGACGGTCTCGTCATCAGCGACAGCGAACCCCCTCGCTCCCGCTTACCCATGTAGCGATTGACAGATGTTATTTGCACAAGTAGACCGTGATCCAGTCCGGCACAGCTCAAGCGCCACCGAAACGCTACAAGCGATTCCATATTTACATGGCCCGTTCCCCGCTAACGATAATCGCGCAGGTGGCTCGTCAAAGGCGAGAGAGATGGACCATTACATTGCAGAGAGATACAAAAATGCGTGTTTACACGTTATTCATTCGATTCCTCGTTACTCGATGAAAAATTGTCTGCAATTGCGAATTATAAAACATACTGCATTGTTGATGCAAACGTTGTGATATATATTTCAGAGTATTTTTTGGCAAGAAGTATTATTTCTTTCTTATTATTATGTTCTCACGCAAGAAATACAGATGATTTCTAATAATTAATAACGTTTTGTGTCATCGATATTTATGACGAGAAGGAAACAGAAGAGACAGCATAATGATAGGATATACATTTTTTGTTTGTAGTATCGTCAGAAATTACGCATCTTTTTACACGGTCCGTATAGAACTGTATCTTTTTAAGTTGACAACGAGAGGACGCGTTTCCGGCAGAGCGCGGCATTACGGTGACTTTATTGCACGTATTATCGCATCCTCACAACATCGACCGTTCTTTTTGTTCGCCGGACGACGCGAGCGGCGGCGGTGGAATCGCGAAGAATCGCGGCGCGTGTTTGTTTTTAATCATTCTCGCTGGAGCAGCCCAGCGCAGGAGAGAGCGTAAATCTCATAAATACATAAATACAAAAATGTCAGCCCGGAGCGAATCCGCAGCGGCCGCCGCGGGCGGGCGCGCCTCCCTTTTTAGCCCGCCGTGCGTTTGCTTTAGACTTCTCCGCTTTTTCTCCTCCGAGCAAATCGTGCCGATCGACGCGTTTTCTAAAGCTGAACCGCATAGAGAACCGCTAAAGCGCGACGGACTCAACCTGACAATGAAAGACCGTCTCGTGGCCGGACGGATTTTTTTCCGAATTTTTGCGAGCAATAGAGATAATTGTGACGCCTTTAATGCGACACTTTAATATTTTCCAGAGTGTTGAAAACATAGGGAATGCTAATCAAGAAAACTTAAAATTGATCAAAGAATCGAGAGAGAGTAAGAGAGAGAGAGAGAGAGAGAGAGAGAGAGAGAGAGAGAGAGAGAGAGGTTGGGTTTTGCAACGGTTTACATGAGACCAAATCAAAGGGAATATTTTATTCGGGAGATGTACGCGGTATATTCCCGCGAGGGAAACGACGCGAGCAAATGTCCTTTCGGGTTTGATTACCCACTGGTTCAGCTGATGACCACCTTTGGTCGATCGCAAAAAAGTTCGATCATCAATTACGCGAAGAAATCTCTTGTACTGTTCAATGCATGGTCGTTTAGTGCATCGCAATTTCACAGGAAGATCTTAAAAATAATTATACACACACACACACACACATACATACATACATGTAATTATGCAGACCATTCTGCGAGATTGTGGAAAGGAGACAAATTACACGAATAACGTCTTATTACGGGAGAAACAGGGAAGCAAAGTGGCGAATTATTCGCGGCATGGCCTTTATGAAATATTCAAATTACCTTTCCTCCATCAACGAGGCTTAATTAGCGCGGAGGTAATGTCCCCCGTTCTCGGCAGCGCCGCATCTTTTTTTCATCGGGTTTATCGTTTGAGCAGGGTTTGACTTCAGCCGCGCGGCGGCTTTTGTTTCGCTACACGTTCAATTACGTGTCTCGATAAATCATTGAAGTATTTTAGTACAAAAAAAATTTAATCATCTCTTCCTGTCCTAATTCCTGACTTATAAATGTTGTTATAAATGTGAGACAACCGCGAGCCCACGCAAACAAAAAAATTCCGCGTTTTAAACTTAATTTTACTCGAAACTGTCGCTCGATATGACGAGTTAATTTGTTTCCGCCCAACATTGGCCGGAATATATCGCGAATATATCGCGTAATAACTGCGCATGGGTTCCGTATTGAATGGGCTCTCGTATAAATTATTCATTACGACGTTTCATCCAGTTTTAACTCTCCTTTACCTGCCGGATCCGCTCTCTCCCGAGATCTCCCCGCGTATTACTTTGAGTGTACGCGGAACGAGCTTTACGAATTATTCCACGTGACATGTGTGTTATTGCGTTATATATTCCACGGATATATTGTATTCGCTTTGTGCTGTGGATCGCTATTGGTATTGCTCTCGGTGAAACGAATCGCTTCGAAGAAAAATCTTGTTGAAACGCCAAGGAAGTGATTATTATAAAGAAACGGTACGGCAGTATTTTATACATGAAAATGGGAAAACTCGTCTGTTTGATGTAAAATAAGAATCTCCGCTCTATTACATTTGTCATTCTCTTTCTGTCTCAAAAAATTTTCAATTAAAATTGGAGAATCCAATTGATGGTAGAAATGAGAGAGAAATTTAAATAATAACAGGAAATATATCATTAACGTATCAATAATATGCACCGGCTCATGAAGATATTTGAACATTTTATAAATTAAATAATGCTGCACGCGTATCAAATTTGTGTATAATATAAATATTTATGTATCTAAAATAACATGGAATTTACACTACGCGTTCGAATTCAATTATATTATTGCCGGTCGTGTAAATGACAGATCGCGAAAAATCGTGGTGGCACGTTATGCATTTGCCGCGCCCGTGTATTCTCGAAACGATCGGGCAGCAGCTCGATGCCCGGTGTCCGCGATACTTGGAGATACAAATGCGTAAAAATTGCCGTGCAGCATCCTACTTGGCTGGGATTGGCCTGGCCTGTCGATCCGCGGGGCGCAGGGGCGCGCGAATTACGCGAGAGCGATTTTCTCTCGCTCTCGGGAATACCTGCCAATCAGTGTCGCAAATTCTCACACGACGTGTTATCCTCTATCCGCTCGCCGGCAACTCTTCCAATCGCGGTATTCGCTATAGGCACTCGCGCCCGCGCTCCGGGCGCGCTCACCGCGCTACCCCCTCGCGTTGCCATCGCCGAGCGTTGCACGAGTGCGACGTCACATTGATAATTCCGTGTCAACAATAATCCCGCGTATGATCCGAAAGACACGCGCGGCTCGGTGTGACAGGTCACCGGAGAGTAGATGCGCGCGGTATTCGGGATCCGCGCGGTTCGCGGCGATACGAGTTGAGAGAGAAAGAGAGAGGGAGCCCAGGAGTACACAGAACGCTAAATAATTGACGAAGCGTCAAGCGACCATCGTTTAATTCTGGATTTTCATTCGTATTTTCGTTGAATTAAATTAATTTCGGCACCGCAACGCGCACCGTACGGCTGCGTCTTAATAAAAACGGTTATCAAATTTATTTCTCTTATATCTCATTGTTTAATCTAGATTTCCGAATCTTTACGCAACGGACGGGGAAAAGATTATATTTTGCTAAATAAATATTTTACGAATGTAGTAATATACTGCGTAAATTTCACGGAATATACAGCGTAAAACATTACGAGTAGCAGCCCTCTCCGTAACGTTCGAGTGGAGCAACGATTTTTTTTTTAATTTCTCGAAATCTCTCTTGGCTGACGTTATTATTTTAGCAACTTATTTTACAAAGGTCCGTCATCTCGCTGGCGGTAGCGGGATTATATTAGATGTGCTCGATTTCGCGTCCCGTGAGAATTGTCGGCGCAAGTAAATTTACGCAGTTTTGCGCAGCTAGGGAGGAACGGAACTATCAAAACGATCTTATTTAGGAGCGAGCGCTGCCGACGTTTGCGGGAGGCTAAGAACGAACGTCAGAACTTTTTAATTGGGCGTCCTTAATTAGTCGAGTCCCGAGTAATTATACTGTCTCTCGCTCCGTTTCCGTACGCCAACTCTCTCTCCCTCTCCCCGCGTCCCTTTTCGCCCGCTCGTGTTTTCACTCGGGTACCTACCTACCACCCGCGCCTCGTGATTAACTATATTTGCTCAATTTCATAGCGGATAAACGCCGAGTACATTCTCTAAATAGCAGTCGGAAGCAACCCCGCGTTTGCGCGGTTATTGTCGAGCAAGAATGTCCTACGAATATCTGATTATTTATCGCTCGAATTAACATTCCTGGGAAACGTCGAACGTTTACTCTAGAAAATGTAGATACGTTCTAGTGAAGAGATTTCTGAGAACCAAAATACTCGCGAGGATCGAACGTTACAGTTCGAGCGTTAAATTGAAGCATTCGTTGCATAATCAGATCATCAAAATCAATCGCAAAATTTGTGGATATTCGCACAGGTGTCAAATACACACACTCTTCATTTTTAAATAATATACATAAACGATAGGAAATATTATTAATTTCTAGAGTTCACTCTCAACTTGAACACTCCTGATGCGATTCTAAGAGAGAAAGAGAAAAATATATATTCGAGCGAGGAAGCGTGTATTTTTATTTATCTCGTTTTGGTGTCTGCTCCAGTTTACTACCGAGCTTCATCGAAATTTCATTTGGCGACTCTTAACGACTCGGAATGGCACACGATCGGCCATTATCGCGCCGCGTGCTCGTCGCGTTTTGTACGCGTTCCGCGTATCGCGCACGGCGTAACACACGCGGCGCATGCATTTATATTTCACGGCGGGCCGCAGACACGTTGGCGTTGCCGAATCGCGTCAATAGACCGGCCCCTTTGACGTTTTAGCGACAGTGCGCGTCATATCGCAATTGCGCCGCGATAGGATCTAACACACGCGGCGGCGGTGGCGGTGGCGGTGGCGCATTGCATATGCACCATCTGATACAAGCGTATCGTCGCCTGGTCTCGCTCTCTTGTGCGCTTTTATATTTTATTTGATTTTTATCGGCCCTCCCTCGCGGCGTATCAACGCGAAACACGCGCTCTCGATTCGGAAACGTTTTCGCGTTTTGATCGCGCGGGACGATCGGAGGAATTCATCGTGTTACGCGCGAGAAGACTACAATGTTGCAAATTTAATTTATCGAAAATCATTAGGGGGAAAGTTTTTATACTTCTTGAAATTGCCTCAATTAATTTTTTCTATAATTCTTTTGCAGATCTTCTTTCTGTAAATAGATATATCTGTAAAATCTATCTGTAAATAGATATTCTGTAATTTGGTGCTCTTACATTCTTCAAACGAAAACTATGATTTTATGTTCCATTACTTTGTTTCTTTCATTATCTCTATACGTATCTTCTAATTAATTCTCATTATGATTTCAGAAGGTGGCAAACAGATAGGACCTCACGCTTGCACGGTGTGCCAAAGCGTCGTCGAGGGAAGCGCGCATAGTCGCGCGTTACCACGTAGCCAAGCGTCGCAGTATGGCCTGCGGGAAGACCAAGTGCCTCCTGGTGCGCGCGTTTGCAACACCTGTCGCTGCAAGGCCGTCCGAGGACGTTACACCGCCTGCCCATTACCGGGCTGTCCGAATCTGAGCAGCTCGAAATCGAGAGTAAAGCGGCTGAGAGCGTTGCCCTCCAAGTGGCTCGACTTGCCACCGGAGATTCGGGAGCCAATCGCTCAAGAATTCCGTAAGTATTCCTTTGTGCAAATTTTTGTAGAATTTATGCGTTAGATTTGGCACTATATAATTATATATAATATCACATTTCATGTCTTCAAACATATGCAAATTTTATATTTGATCTGAATTTTATGAAAATACATACTTGAAGTAAAAACTTTGTCCAAGTGCTCACTTCATAGCTAAATCGTTTGTCTCGTTCATTTCAGAAATACCTAATAGCGCGACGAAATGCTGCTCGGCCTGCTTCAGTCGCATATCGCGCCGTTTGGCACCGCATCTCGCCGGCGGTACCGAAGTGTCCGAGGACGGCACCGATGCGTTGTCACGTCAGTGGACGGACGAGGAGCTCGAGCAACTCCGCAGGGCGCTTCGGGAACACGGCACCAATTGGCCAAAGGTCGCCGAGCAGATACCCGGCAAGACGAATCATCAGTGCAAAAACTATTATTTTGCTTACCGAAAGAAATTGAGTCTCGATCAGGTCGTGGCCGAGTACTACGCTTCACTGGGCGAGGAACGGAGACCATGTCTGACGGACGAGGAGGAAAGCGGCAGTAGTACTAGCAGCTGCGATGAATTGGCTGTAAGTGTCTCATGAATTGTTAAATGCTATTTAGTTTAAATATACATACATTAATTAGAATTCGAAATGTAAAGTGTATACAGTTTATGCGTAAGAAAACATTCGCTATTTTAAATTGCAAATAAAATTAGCTGACATTGATTATTCTTTATTCAATTGTTAATTTATATTAATTTTTTAATAAAAGATTGCGTCCAATTAAACATTTTTTAAATATATATTAATAAGCCTTACTCTATTTTCTCTTCCAGGTTCATGATTCGAGTGACACAGCGAGCGCAGGAAGTCCGGCAACGAATATAACGGGCAGTAATGCAGCATCAAGTGGTACTGCGGCGACATCGTCGTCATTACCAACGATCCATTTCCAACGATCCAACGAGCAAAAACTCGGCGAGAAACTCTCGGATATAGCCGTAGTATCACTTGTACCACCCTCGTCTCATCAGTCTTCCAGTAGCGGAACTGCCACTGCATCTGGTGGCAGGGAAGATTACGACAGTTCTGCCACGGTAAGACAAAGTTCTCGAGTTTCCATTCGCAAGTTTTAATTTGCCCTGCATAAAACACATATTAGTCTTATCGTTTTGGTATTGGTGTCTGAAAGTGATAAGATGAAATTAAGAAATGAGACCGAGCAGAACAATGTTTTCGCGCGATAGGACCGTCTGATAGAGGTGCGCTAATTGTTTCAGGAGACAGCGGACGAAGGTCAGGGAGGTGCTGACTTAGATAATGGCAGTGTCGTGGTAACTCTGACAACCCCCATCAGTAACGCAACATCGTTGCAACAACAGAATCAACAACAGAGCCAGCATCCACAGCCACCACCAATTGTTCACTCGCCACCTTCAACAACGAGTAATTCGAATCCGCTCACTGTCAAGGATCTTATGCTTGGAGTCATCGAGATGCAATTAAAACGCACTTCCAACAGTCCAGCTGACGGTGGCAGTTCATCAGCACCCAATAGCTCTAGCACTCCCACGATATCTAGCATCTTGAAGACAGATCCTCGTAACGACATAACATACGTTCGTGGCTACAAATCGTCATCAAACAATACCACGTTGTCTAATAGAGATTCAAATCTAGCAACACTCTCTGTTGTCTCGGGGCCTCATCATGCTCATCGTTCTGCTCCCAGTCCGCAACCAATTGGTAGGTTTATTAATAATATATTAAAAATTTTTTATAGAAAATTTTTAAAGTAATAACTTTATCGCGTTTACTTGAAATCTGTTCTTATTCTTTAACTCATTTAAATGTCTTGTGCTATTCACGATTCATTACGAAGATTAGAAGATTGACGACATATTTCCTTTCCTTTTAGGCCAGATACAGGCTACTATTACTCCTTGCCCACCAACTGTGCCGAGTAGTCAAGCTTCATCGTCGGACCTGCTGCCTAAGGAAGGTTTAGTCGTTATGCAAGTGCAACAAGCACTCCGAGAAAGCACGGAAGGGACATTGGATTTGAGTATCAAAAAACCAAGACAACAGGATTACAATCATTCAATGCAGCTTCACAAGCCACCGACGGTTACGCTCTATCGACCGGAACCGCCGCCGGGCGCGTATTACCATCCTCACGCACCTCATCCCGAACAAGGACGTGGCGCGAAGAGTCCATTGATTTATGCTTCGTCACCGCGACCGCAGGCACCCATTACACCTAAGCTGAACAAAATCACCGGGGTACCACCGCCTCATCCCAAGCTGTCTCCAAAATTGAGCAGCATGGGCACGCAGGGTCACAAAGGTGGTTCCATTACGCATGGCACTCCTGTATCTACGGCGCGTTACGAAGGTCTGTTGCGGCAAATGACACCGCCCGGTAATCCAACGGTTACCGGTGCCGCTTCGAACGCTAGTGAACGAGGCGGCGTTATCAATACCGGCTCCGCTGTTCCAGGGACACCGAAAGATACAGGTGGATCGATCACTCAGGGTACACCGGTGCTTCCGTTCGCGGTAGACAAACGCGGCACGCCCATATACGATTATCATCGCACCATCCGACACTCGCCTGGCAACGTTCCACCGCCACCGCCGGGACAGGGTCCCACAAGCCAGGCGCCGTCGCCGGCCGTGGTAGTCAGTCACGGCGGCAGCCAGTACAATTCTTATTCCGCCTCCGGACGGCCACCGCCAAGTTACTCGATGGAGCAACAATTATCCAGTCGGCAGATCATCATGAACGACTACATCACAAGTCAGCAGATGCATGCGCGTGCTCGTGGTAGCAGTAGCGCCGGTGCATCCGTCGTTGCTGAGACAACCGGTAAAAGCGAGCCGCCACCGCCACCATCGTCCACCCTGTATTACACCAGTACGCCTCCTCCATCGCAGACGCATACGCAGCCGCGGCAAGGTGTCATCCAGAGGCACAATACGCAGAAGCAAATGCACTATCCACCGCCACCTGGCCTGGAGGCGTTCTCCAGTTTAGTGGATGTGGCAGTACAGCAACCCAGTCTTCCGGTACCACATCCGCATGGCCATCCAGCTGCGTCCGGTAGTAGCGGCCACGAGGGACTCGGTAAAACGATGGCGGATCGCTTGTTGGCCGACCGTTATGACAATAATCGCGCGTTTCGCGAGCAAGAGATACGGCTACAGGAACATCGTATGGCGATGCAAGCTGCGGAACACAGACTAGCGGCGGTGGCGGTGCATCAACGCGATCGAGATAGAGACCTTCATCTGCGGGAAAAGGAGGAACATCGTTTGCATCGTGAAAAGGAATTGCAACATTTGGAACACCGTCTTGCGGTACAGCATCATCAGCAACGTGAAAAGGATCTTCAGCAGGAGCACCGTCTCGCGCAGCAGCGGGAGAAGGACATGCACGTCGAGCACAGTCGTTTATCTGTGCAGCAAGTCCGGGAGAAGGATATTCAACACGAGCATCGACTACAGCGGGAAAAGGAGATACAACAAATGGTAGCAGCTGCGGCGCAACGAGAGAAGGAGCATGAACATCGACTGGTAGTACAACAGCAACGAGAGAAGGAGATGCAGCAGCAAGAGCGGCTCGTCATTCAACAACACGAGAAGGAACACGAACGTCGTATGGCTATGCAGCAAGCACACCGCGAACGGGATCTCCAGGTGCATCTCCATCAACAGCAGCAGCAGCAACAACAGCATATTCAGCATATTCAGCAGCAACGCATGGAGGCCGAGAGAAGACACATGGCGCAACTATACAGAGATCAACAACAAATTGACAGAGATTCGTCGAGATTAGCGAGCCTCGGATTCTCCTCGCAACCTTCCCCAATCAGGCTTCAGCAATCTCAACAGTCTCAACAACAGCAACAGCAGTCGTCGTCATCTTCATCATCATCATCGCGACAGAGTCAATCTTCCAGTCAGCAAAACGACTCGTCGACTCTCACAGCTGCCAGTCTAATTGATGCTATCATCACTCATCAAATCAATCAGCCAGCACGTACTGATAATGCCAATGCAAGCGGATCCTCAGCCAATCAGCCAGCGCGTGCTGGCGATCGTCTTTTTCAGGTATCCGAACATATCTCTATTTTTTTCCTTGTAGGATTTGTTGTAAGATATATGGTTTATTTTAAAACGCTTTGTTTTTTTTTTTACTTGCATGTCGCAATCTCATTATATTCCACAAATTGACTCCAACTCTTTTTGTAGGGATTTCATCGAGAAATTCAGCAAGAACCTAATGGCATAGCCCACAGCCCCGCCGGTGAAGGCAGTGGCGGTGGAAATGGTGGAAGCGGCAACGGAAGTGGCGGCAACAAAGCAATCACTCTCGGCGAGCATGTTGATCATATTGTCTCTAAAGATTATGGCCCGCCTCATTCGTCGTATAGATCCTATACTGGGTAAGGCTAGTGACTTGTAAAAAAACATAAAATAATAAGACGTAAGCAGTAAGCAAATCAACACTTTGGATTTGCTGTTGCTTATGTTAATGTCTCTTCTGTAATTGGCCGATCTGCTTATTGCTTACGCCTTATTGCTTACTGTTTTCTTTATGTGCCACTAGCCTAAGTCCTCGCGCAAAGCAAGCGTCTCATTATTTTAGCTTGTGGCAAAAAATTCCGTAACTCAATAAGTTTTGCTTCAGGAGGATGCTGGAGTCTGTAATACCGGCCAAATGCACAATTCGTACTTTTCTTTTTTTTTTTCTTGTGTAGAATAACAAAAAATTCTCGGAAATGAGGGAAAATACATAAATATGGAGAGATAATACAATGCATAAATGTATGGTATAAATGTAGAGAGATACAAAACGATATAAAAAACAAAAAAGCAATTATAGTTTTACTACCTACTATTTCTTCACGTGATATAAATGATTAAAAGTAAAAGTATCAATCTACATTTGAATAATACATAAGAATATTGGAAGACATGATTTCGCAGTTTGCAAAACAAATAAATAGAAAAGTACGATTTGAGTATAAATGTGCATGCGATATGGATATAGTAATAAATGTTAACACATTACACGCTACATCAATATCGCATGTATTATGTGCATAAATTAAATCATCAGTAAAAGCGACGCCTTGGAGTTTGATCTAGGGTTGCCACATCAAAATTTTTAAAACTGAAACTTACAGGCCAAAAACAGGCCCGGACATTTTATTTGTAACCTCGGACATTTTGCTTATAACCTCAGACATTTCGCTTGTAACCCCGAAAATTTCGCTTGTAACCTAACCTCGGACGCATACAAAAATGCATGTAGATTAGTAAAAATTAGTCAAAATAGTCAATGAATAATAGTTTAATTGTTCGTTAATAGGTAGTGTAGCATAGTGTGTAGTAAGCCTTAAATTGTAAAAAAAACTGACAATCATAGTCGATTTATTCTCCTCACATTCGACTGTGCTTGGGCCAGATTCGGAAAAGTTACTTTGTAAAAGTAACTAGTTACAATTTTTGTTTTTAAAAAGTAATTAGTTATCGTTACAAGTAACATGTTACAGTTATAGTTGATCAAAAAGTAACAAATCGTTACTTTTCTGTTATTATAACAAAACAACATGGATAACATTGATACTAAATTAAGATTATCAGAGAAAAAGACTGATTTACCTTTACATGTTATAAAATTTTATTTAAAAAGTAGGAAAATTGATTGTATTATATTGTATTATATTTCTTTTAGAATTATATATAATGTATATATTTAAAGTTCAGTGAGAATCATATAGAGAACACGTGACTGTGTTCGGAAAACAGCCATTCAGTGAGCGTTTAGTGATTTTTAATGATTCTTGCCTTTAGTTTTTTGCCGAATCTAAATATACAATCAATCGTAATAAAGAATCACCGATGACTTATTGAGCGGCTTTTTCTTTTGAACGCAGCCTTTGCCTTCTATGTAGCTAGTAGCGCAATTATTCAAATTTAACCAATCACATTATATTGATAAATGAGTTTGAAATATATAAAAAGTAACTGTAAAAGTAACTATCAAATTATTTACTGATTACCAAAAAAATATAAGTTAATTTATAATTATAGATGAAAAAAAGTAATGTAATTAGGTTACAGTTATTGAAAAAGAAGTAACTCTAACTGTAACTTTGTTAACAAAAATGAGTTGCTTTCTAGCCCTCAGGCTTACTACACCTATTGTCAGGACTTAGGACTAATAACTCTTGTACACTGGACGTGAAAAGATTTACCGCGCAGCAAAACGGTACACGGTAGCCAAACTTACAGCGCCTAAAAAAAAAACGATACGTCCATTGACTTTCGCGTCATGTCTTGCCGTGTGAGAAGTGTTTCCGCGTTCAGGAGTGCAGGAGTTATAAAACAGGGTAGCGCGGAGAGACGAAGAAAATATTTAAAAAATTCTTTGAAATCCCGGATGCTCATAATTATCTCGGACGCTTTCGGAAAATCCTCCCTGACGACACCTCGGACACCTTAAACAAAGGACAGATGGCAACCCTAGTTTGGTCTCCAGCATCCCCTTAAGGCTCCTGACTACTCAATACTAGTCAAGAACTCCGTGTTTAATGGTAGCAACAATGTATCGCGGTAGGAATTATAGGAATCTTGTCCATCGTACTAAGGTCCGTTTTACAGGCCAATACGTCATATATTGGTGTTCACAAGCCGTAAAAGAATTGACCAATTATAGAATATTCTCCTCACATTCGACTTATGGCTTACGGCTTACGATATCGATATATGACGCATTGTAAAGCGGACCTTACCGTACAAACGAAATTTTATCTTGTGTACCATTTCGTTATGTGCTTAATTGTGAAAATGTGACTTGTCTCATACTTATCAAAAAATTCGTAAAATGGATGGAAAGTAAAGTTATCTTTGAATTTTATATATAAAAGCATATTTTTCACTCCTTTCAACAATTGTGAAACCGTGTTTTTTTACTTGAAAAGCTTCATTTCATGCGCTATTTACGACTATTTACTAACTGTCAGGGAGGAAAAGGGTAGTTTCCGCTTATTTTTACAAGTGTTTTAAAGCGATCCCATTATTGTTATTTTATCCAAGTTCTCTTTATTTACAAATGGTACGCAAGAAAATTTAGCGTGTCATTTCTCGCTTATGGCGTCACGATTCTAATATAGTCGCGGTGATTAGTCAGGAGCCTTAATTTTATTTTATTCGGTTTTATTTTCATTTATTGAATATATTTTACGAATAATGAAATCAATAATTTTTTAATGTTTGAGAGTAGTTTATTGATATTATTATCGATCTAAAAAAAGGAAAAGGTTTTGTTATTTTTTTTCTTAACTACAACGTTAACGAATATATGTTGTGAATAATGGGAATCTTTTTCTCTTATTTTGTAAACAATAGATATCAAATTTCCGAAGATCAGTGGAAGAGACGAAAACTTAATGAGACGGACTCGGTGAAGACCGGGGACGAGCGTCAAATAATACGTGTCGCGCAACAACAGCACACGCAGCAACAACAACAACAACAACAACAGCATCAGTCATCGGGAAAGCAGCAATATCATTCGGTCGAGCCGGTTTCACCGCCGGAGGCAACTACCAATCATTACGCACGTCGCTTGTACGATTCGAGCACTGCCACATCCACTTCCGGAACTCCCTCCAACAAGTCGCATTCGACGCAGATATCGCCACTCGATTACGTGAAGAACAGGATCGTCGAGTGTATGCGCACTGAGGACGAAGCCGGCGGCGGCGGCAGCGGCAGCGATGGTGGTGCGGGTGCCGATAGAAACGGGAGTGGTAATTCCGTCGTTGTGTCCGAGAAGGATGAAAAGGGAGGAAATAATGCGGAAAGAAGCGTGGAGAGAAGCCTGTCGAGTAGTGGTGGCGGCGGCGGCGGCGGCGGTAGCGGAAGTGGCAGCGGCGGCGGCGGCAGTAGCGGAAGCAATGAGATGGTGGTCGACAATGCGGGTGGACCGAATCCAAGCACTCGTGAACAACAACAACAGCAACCACCGTCGCCGCCTGCGCCCGCAGCTACCACCACGTTCTATCCATTTAGTGCGCTAGGGGTGCACACGGGACCACCGCCGGCCCCACCACCCACCACAGCCACGTCCGCCTCTGTAACGAAATCGGAACAGATGCAGGCCGAGCCGGCCCCGTTGCTCTCCTCGCAATACGAGCCGCTCTCGGATGAGGATTGATAGTCCTCTATAACCGCTCAGCGCTGTAACTGTTTTTACGCTAAACTGGCATACTCTAGCGCGACGATGCACGGCTATTATGGATGCAGAAAGATGCTGTGGCATACGTCTTTTTAAGATACTCGCAGATGATCATCGATTTTGAAACAATGGAAAATTGATTATATTGGACGATTTATCGACGCTTTACGGGCAATCAGAAGCCACACTGCGTTCTTGTCGGTCGCCAAATCCTAATCTAATTTAAGAGACTTCTTCTTTTTATATATACGCATATATATGTATGTATGTATATATATATGTATATGCATATGTAGATATATATAAATATGAGAATTTGCGATCTCCGACGAGGTAAGTGGAGAAAAGTATGATGTTTTAAACAAAATCCCACACACCTATAGTTGTTTTACAAACTCTTTGTAATTTCATTGTATTTTTAGTCAAAGATCATTCCCGCGTTCATGCAAAGAGAGGTAAATTAACGAAACAAATATTCGATTTTATTTGCCTTCTCGCAGTGTTGCGCTGGTTTTCAGTTACATACATAGTGACGAATAGTTTTATCTAATAATTAGTTATTTACGATGTATAATTTATAATGCCGATATGGACATTAAAGCTATCTGTATAAATATATGTATATGTACACGTTTCAACGTGAAAACCGATTACATTTGACCGCCGTGATTTTGATGGGATCCTTTTTTAAATCTCGCGAGTTAATTGTATAGGTGCGGATTTTAGTTTAGCGAAAATTTTATGAATGCGATAGTTCTAAAAGGAAATCGTTACATAATCGTTAAATAACATGTATTCGCCTATACATATACATATTTTTCACTTTTTAGGTTTTTCGATACTCGCAAATGTATGTGTACGTTAGCGCTCATATTTCATTTCGCAAAGAAAATAAGTCCGGGATATCGACACTCGATATATATATCCATTCTATTTCGTATGTGCTAATATACCGAGTGCTCGAAGCTCGATCGCTTACGTCGTTCGATCAAGGTGAATTATTATTATTTTTTATGTTGACTTGGGCTTGATCAGTCCGCAAAAAGACGTCGGTATACGCGCAAGCATTCGATCTGTGAAACATCTAGGTCTATATATGTATATCCCATGTTCACAATACAGACGCTTCTTTTGTACATAAATGAAAAAAAAATATATGTAATCGCGTTAAGCGGTAATAATATACAACGCTAATGAGGGCGTGCGTGTTTTTATTTGGAATGAGTCTGTGATGTATCTGGGATTAATAGGTTCAACTGTGTTACATACCAGTGCAAAGCATAGCCTGTAGTTCGAATTAAAGATGAGAAAACGAGAGCGAGAGAGAAGGAAAGCGCGAAGAAAATGCCGTACAACATATTTCTGGCACGCGTGGATAATTCAAGCATGGCTAATTGGGATATTCTGACGACGAGAAAATCAACTTTCGACGGTCGTTCTCATCTTGGTGAGGTGGGTTTGAAAAAAACAGGAAAAAAAATCGTAACACAAAGTGTGTTGTACATAGTACATAGTACATATTAGTTTCTAAGTTGAACAAGTAATATGGCTAGATAATCCGTACACGCTATTGTATAAGGAATTTAGGTTTAGTGATAAAATCGACGTAGCCAGCATTTAGGAATTTAAACAGCCACGAACTGATTTTAGGGGGGAAAAAAGCATTTTTTTTCCCGGATTTTACTTATTAATAAACGATGGCAAAACAAATATGCAGGCGATTAAATTGGATTTATCATTCGCGAAGCGAAATTGGATGTAGATTTATTTTATTTGTTTCAAACAAATTTGAGAGAGAGAGAGAGAGAGAGAAAGCGAGCGAGCGAGCGAGCGAGCGAGCGAGTGAGAGAATGTGTATGTTCTGATTATCACATACACAACGCACAACACACACGACACATACACGTATACATACATACTTTTTATACATGCCTAATTTTATATTTGTAGCTTCAACTGTTTTGCGATCTGCGTCTTGTTTCTTCGCCATCGTGATACCCGACGAAATTCTTCAAACATCATTGATGTTACTCTTTTCAATCACTGCGTCGTGAGTCACCGCTTCTGCCGAATTGCGCCTCGATTATATGTGTATATATATATAATATATATATTCCGTATCGTTTCGGACGACTGAGATATCAAGACTACAGAGATTCACTGTATGAAGATGACTGCCTCCATTCGCACGCCAGCGATCAGACGATTAGCCCTCGTTTCATTTGTATTTTCGCTTCTTCGCATCTTCGATACAACAAGTGTATCCTCGGTACAGGTATTATTTTTTCAACTTACCTTTTTTTTTCTTTTTATTATATTCTCACCTTCCATAACAGGCGTCCTGACAAGGGCAGCTTGTGATGTGTCACTCGTCGATTCTTTTTACCTTTCGCATGAAACAATTGAATTATACAAATAAAAAGTACGCTTGAGAAAAAAATATTACATAAAAAAACCACTGAATTATTATATTATATTCTAATTATACAGAAAATATTATTTTTATGTTTTGAAAATAATAATATGCATTGAAGATTTAATTATGATATTTATACTTATAATTATACAGGGTATCTTAAATAACATTCATTAATTATATATTTGTTTTTTGTAAAAAAAACTGAGTCAAAAAATTCTGAATCTTTTTTTACAATGCTCAATGAAACTATAATTACTGCAATAGTGATTGCTTCCTTGTGGATTGTAGAAAAAAATGATTCAGGATTTTTCAATTCGGTTTAAGATACACCTTGTATACTGAGCATTTAAATGTCGAAATTTAACGATTGATTTTTTTTTTGTACAGTGTATAGTTTGATTCTTGATCCTAAATGACGAAGAGAATCGGCGAGTCTCGCGGAACACCCTGCACCCTATCACTGAGGCGCGCACCAAGAATTCTTCATTGTACAAAACATAATTATTGAGGTCCTGAAAAAAACCGTCGAATGCTTCCAAAATATAAGTGAAGATAGATATATAGTTGGTATAGATATATGCACACATGACAGACACACATACATACTGAAGCGAATTAATCTAGTTAGCCCGAGGCGTAAACGTTTAATTACGAACATACAATAGACGCGACAGCCGTGACTCGATCTTTGTACTTCATACTTAGAAGAGTGTCCTCGGCGTCACGTTTCTCCTCCTCGTATAGTACCTGAGCGACACACAGAGCCCGCGTTTAGCGATCGCCCCCGTCGTCGATGAAGCGCGAGAGTGGTGCGAAGTCCAAATCTGATACGAAGAAAATACGTCGAAAGGACGTTTTTTATTTACGTGTTCTAAGAGGATGTCTAGAGAAAAATAGAATATCGCAGGAACTGGTATATGCCTTTTAAATGTCTCGAACGCCGCTCCTTTATTGTCGCATTTTTCGCAACGTGTCTTTGTTATTCATGTAATCTCTTACATATATTCATCTGTTACTTGTTTATAATAAACTCATAAATCACAAGTGCTGGAGAGAACCGCACCACTCTGGATGAGATCATTCGCGCGATCGAGGTACGCCTTGACCTCAGGAGCAACTTTGAGCACACGCGTGTGTAAGAGACGGGTCTGCGTGTACATATAAAGCGTAAAAAACGTACACACATACAAATACACACACACATACACACATACAGAGGATAGTGTGAATTAAACCCCCGCTCTGTTGGAGAGAGGAAAATCGGCGTGTACATATAATGTTGTGACATGTAGCGGATATACACGAACCCCCTTTTCGTTGGTACGTTGAGAGATCTTTAGGGTGTCGGGTCTTTCGTACGGGTCGATTATTCGCAGGCGATTTTCGCGTTTCTCAACGAACTGTTATCCCCTCTCCGAGAGGAGAAATTCGAACGATTTAGTGTATGACAATGATGTAATCTGTTTCTTTTTTTTTCAAACGCTTGAAAAAATTTCTACAACAATGAAAAATTCATTACCTTTTTATCTCGTAAAAGGATTATTATATATTTATTTGTTATTTGAAACCATTCGCGTTTCTTAATGTTATGTATATTTAGCTATATTATATATAGCTGTAATTTTTTTATATATATATACTGTAACTGAATTATTTTTTGTAATATAATCGAGTATAATGTAATCATATGATCATTGATGTTTGACATCGTAAATCAAAATCCAGGAAACTCAGTTTCCTTCGGCAAGCGTTTGAAAAAAGAAAAATGATTCGATTTGCTATTTTCGTGAAGTCTTCAATTGCATTCGATTCTTCGAGGGAAATCGTCTGTGCGTAAGCAATCTCAGGTACGATACAGTACTGTAACACAATAGGATGTAAGAGGTGAAGAAAGAGAGTGGAACATCGACGGTATCTCTTCCTCGGGAATGCGAGAGAGAAAGAGAGAGAGAGATGCGTTTTTCGCAGCAAAGAAAAAGCGAGGCGAGCTTAATCGCTGCAGCCACCGTACGAGTATCATCTAGATTAGAGATTTAGGCGACGTGAAAGCGCGAACGTCGCGTGTATATGTACCTAGATTCATTTGTAACACGTCGAGGAAAAGATATGATTGACTAATTTGTTCGGTGTGTCTAATCGTTCGATCCCTACGACGTACGTGGAAGACGACAAGCCTGTACATAGTGATATGATAACGCCGAGGTACACACAGCTCCCTCCCGATTGTTGTATCATAATAATATAATATTAATATTAACAAAAAAATAATAATGATAAAATGCATACGGCGCGATCGCAGAATTGTCAAGCTAAGATAAAAAGAGTAAAGAAGGGAGAAAGATGATGAGAAAAGAAGCGAAAAAAACTCGGTATCTACGAAACGTGATTATTATCCACGAAAAAACACACGCTCTGTTAATGCGACTAATTACAAAACAAAGTAACTGAAAATTAATTATAGCGAGCGAGAGCATACCACGCCTACAGTAAAAACTACAGATGTAGCATACACGATAATATTATCAAAACAGTTCAATGTAAATTGTTATTTTTGTTGAAATAAAAATCACCTCCGTTATAATAAGGAGCATCTCCTCGCCTTTTCGCCTTTTGATTTCGCTCCGCATCGTTCCTCTCGAACGAGAATATATATTTTACTTAAAAAAAAAATTAAAAAAAATGCTAAACACAAGGTGAGCGAGAAATAAATTCAAATGAGAATTTAACGTTTTTTTTTGTCGATGATTACGTGGGCCTAGTTGGGAACGTTCGTTGCAGAAACATTCAATTAAGAAACAAGTTGCGATACTACATATCCTACGATGCACTCCACTAATATAAGATGATATAATCATCGGATTGATTTCTTTTTTAATCATTTTATTTTATTTTATACAAAGCGCATACAAAATATACACACGTTACAGACATTCTCGTCGCTCTGTCGAATAGTAACAAAGGTTTTTATTGAAATTCAATTATAAAATATTACATAAATCTATATTTATCTTGCATACAAACAAGGCACGCTCATCTCCTCTCGCGGTCAAAACTCATATCCATTATTCCTATACATTAAAATATTGTACAATGAGGAATACGTCCAAGGCACTTATGTATGTAGGAAAACATACACATTAGTAGATGAGAAGTAGATATAGATTTTACACATCGCTATTATTTAGACTATAATTATAAGACTATGTCTATTTTATAGAATCAATTTATTCGTGGGGATTCTGTCATCAACATTGTAATCGAGTATAATAAGTAATATCTACGACGCTTAAAAAAAGGGTACAATTAAAAAAAAATCAGGTAAGTTAAATTATATTTTAACGGAATATTAATGATAAATGATATTGTTTGTATCTTCCAATTACCTTGACAACATTAGTCAAAAGTATATGTTCATTACTTTTTTTTGTTTTGAATTCTAGATCAACCTGAAATATTGACATACAATTAAGTCATTCTGCGTAATTATTATTAATAATGTAAATTGTGTAAATATGTACGTATATGTAAATAACATTTATAATTATATTATAAATTATTTAATTATAATTCATCCTTTCACATTTGAACATTCTAGACTCATAATAGCAGCCTTACTTTTCACACTTTGCAAATTTAAAAAAATTCTTCGAAGTATTCGAACATTTATAAAACTCTATAGGCATTGGAAGAACAAGGAGGGAGGAATAAGACGGACCACATGCGGGATAAAATGGCCAGTTGCTAGATCCTTTTAACAATATTTGTTAACAAGATCTAGCGACTGATTGTGAACCACATTATCCCATCTTCTCTTACTGTCTAAATTGGAGTTATTATAATATCGATATATAGTTGGCATTACAATATCTATTGCATTCAATTAAAGATTAATATAATTAACGTCTTCCAGAATGAATCATCCTTTGTTCCACAGATTGTCCACAGATATATGCTTTGTGTTCAAATAGAATAATATCCTATTATCAATGTTTTTTGTGAACACAAGTTGTATAAAGCTGTCTCTTGTTTTTCTTTTCACATAAATGGTTAATATAAAATATAATAAATCTGTGCAAATCAGGTACATGAAATAAATCATGTGTGCTCAGGTATATTATTTATCAATTTAAAATAAATAAATCTTTCAAAAGTATTACCGTACTATTTTGTATCTGTGTGAGTCTGTGTAATAATACAAGTAACAATTTACATATGATATGCATATGAATATAATTATTGCATTGTTCTCATGAAATAAGAAACTACTTATTTTATTGAACGCTTATTTTGTCGAAGTTTTGTATTCGCATCTTTGAATTGTAGAACACATACAAGTTATGAATTATATACATTTTTTTTCATTCAACAAACGTCTGAAAGGGCAAATTTTGTGTTCTATTTTAATTAATCATAATCAAGACATTTTCAAATTTGATGAAAAAGCTAAATATATATGAATTTTATTAACAATGCAGTACTTTGTTTTTTTAGATCTTAGATTATGTACGACATTCAAATGACTGAAGACAGATTGTATAATGCATGAAGTATTACTGAAAGATTAATTGCATTTTTTATGTGTGTAATAGATTGTTGTTTGCATACGGATGGAGGTAGTTTTTCTATGCATTTTTAAACAATGAGGCAATAGTTCTAAAATAGAAATATTAATATTTTGCGCATGTCAACTTCGATGTCATCATTCATTTGTCAAACTTGCAAATAATACACACACTTAATACATGTAGCAAAAGTATCACAGAATCTGTTGTTCTACTATTTGCTCTCGAAAACGTGTACTTAAAAAAATAATGCGTTAAAAATTACTTTAATGTATTATTACAAATCCTAGTTTTATCTTTTCGCGATAAAATCTATACGAAAATACAAGCTATTTTGCTCGATTCTAAAAATCTCTATTATTTTATATTAATAAAATAATATAGAAAATATATATATTTTATATGTAACTGATATATTCATATTAGCCATATATAAAAATATATAGCAAATTTATGCATATACTTACAATTTCAAGGCAAGTTATTGTATAGAAAATATATTTCATATATATAGCTAATGTAGCTGACATATAAAAATATATAGCATAAGTTTATGCATATACCTACAATTTTGTTTTTCTTTATAATACATTTAGTAATAATACATTTGTCTCTATCTCAATGTGTACGTATGTGTCGTTAAATAATTCAAACAAGAAAAATACCGATTCGAATATTATCATTCGTAATACGAAGAATACAATATATTCCATAAAATAGCTGCGGTCATGAGACCCGTAAAAGTGACTATGCTGGCCCACCATATAACTTTCTCCCAAGTTTGTACCTCGAGATTTCGAAGGATATTTATGCCCACCAGCAGACCCGCTATAGCACCGGCCAAATGGGCCACGTATCCGATTTGGTCGTTGGCGTCGAGCACATAACGATTGTACACGGCTTGACCAACGTCGACGCTTGTGATAACGAGGAACACTAACAGCTGTAGCACGGCAAATTCCATTTGCGACCAGTTCATTATAATGGTCGCTACGTGAGCGGTGATTAACGCGTACACACCGCCTGACGCACCAGCCAGGTAAACTGTCGGATCTGAAACGGATGTACCGAGGGAGCCGGCCAGTACTCCGGCTATGTATATTATCAGTACTCTCCACCACTTGTGAACCATCTCCAGTGGGATACCCAACATAATTTGTACCAATAGATTAACGACCAAATGGAAGACCCTGTCGAATACAAAAGGGAATTATGAACGTTAAAAGGTGCTCTTAGAATTCTCGATACATCTTACGGCAAGCTGAGAAAAGGGGAGCTGTTATACATACCCGACGTGTACAAACATGTATGTTAGATACCGCCAGGCTTGGTACCTCTTGTGCGGATTATAAATAAATAACGTAGCCGCTGGTCCTTCTACAGAAAGAGATTTGTGCTTAATCACATCATACATGAACAAAATGATTTCTACTATCGATATGATTATCATTGCTACAGCCGGCGGCCGACAGCTGTACTCTTCTTCGTACAGCCCATCCGGATAGTCGCTAGAGTACAGAGAAGATTCCGTTATTGTACTTTGTTGTTGCTGTAGGCCGATAAAACGTGCAGAACGGCATCTTTTACTAATCATAGCAGCCTGGGGAGAATCGCCAAAGCTCGAAGGAGGAGGAGAAGGTGGTGCGGCTTGCAATACTATACTGAATTGTCGCTGGGGATAATACCTCGAGCCCACGGAAGTTTGTCTTAGCGCGCGGGTTGGTCGTTGAGGTATCATACAGTGCACGTATCGTTGCACGAGGTGTCCGAATATACCTTGCATGTCCTTTCTATGGATCTATGAATGGAAGAAAAAGTTTCACGTGAGCTATCGATAAGCTCAGGGAGAACATGTCCTCAACATGTTTTACTAACATAAAATATAGAAGGGAAAAAAACAAGTATGATTTCTAGCATCCTTAAGGAACCGAGAGACTCGGACTAACCATTGCTATGAATTCTGGATATTCCAAGTAACCGGATTCATCCAGATCCGCCTTGCGCATTATCGTGCGGACTACCCCAGCAGGGATGTCCTTAGAGAACTCTGGGCCGCGTATCATTGCCTTCAGCTCTTGTAACGATATTTTTCCATCCCCGTCAAGATCGTACTTCTCAAAAATAGCTTTCCAATGCTGTAAAATAAACAATATATCATTAATTTGACATAGATGCAAAATTTGTTTAGCAAACGTGATACTTTCAGTAAGATAAGGCTGACTAAATGTTGTCGGCAATAATGTATAGTGGTATAGAAGTAATATTCTAAATACAATATACTTTTTCTTTTGTAAGAAAAAGTATATTGTATTTAGAATATTACTTCTATACCACAAGTCTAGTTTCTCTTACAAATGAATCATACATGAATTTAAGCTTATGTGTATGATTCATTTGTAAGAGAAACTAGACTTGCAAATGAAAATTAAGTAATCACAGAAGAGTAACAAAAAAGAAAAAAAAACATGATATGCATATTTTAATATTTATAAAAATTACATCATTTTTTATGTTAATATATAATTAAACAAAATAAGAATTTTATATTCTAAAAAATCTTGTCTTTTGAAAAAAATGCCTGAAATCATTAACAAAATAAATGCATCTATACCACCAATTTCTTCAATAATAAACATGAAAACATCACTTACAGCTTCATTGTACTGCAGTGGGATGGTCACTGCAGTCTCGCCCTCTCGATTAGTCGACATCCTTATCAATTTGAAACCTCTGCAAAGAGTAAATATCAGATAAACGTCAGATACACGACACTCTATGTCTTACTAGAGCTGTATCTTACTAAGCTTCAGTGATCAACATGTTTGCGAATTTTAAAGCTATAGAATGGCATAACAGAGCACTCTCACTCTTCCAGATTTCTGTCTCTCTGAATTACGCCTTCTGCGCATCGAGTGTCTACTTACTAACGATAAGAGACTTATGTGGGGGAGAAACTATCGTGGAGGCAGAATCCCGGGCTCGTCGCACCTGGAAGATCGTATCGCGAGGCGGCGGACGCCAACGCGACGACGATCGTATATAAATAGAGCGAACGCAAGAAACACGTTTTACCTGAACGAATCGGAAAGGACACAGGGAAGACACGTCAATGTGCGCGAGGAGAAAGCGTGACTCGCCCCGTCTGACAGATATATCCAGGGGCTACTCTGTTCGCACAAGGAGGGACAGGCCACGCGAGCACGACCACCCACACGCACCTGCACGACGCACCACTCGTGGCATTAGAATCTTGCGTATCGAGCGACCCTCTCACTCGGACCCCGATAACACATCCGAGCGATGACACATTTTTCCCTTATCTCTCTCGCAGATACCGCGCGATCGCGAGAAGTCGATACTCAGAGATTAGAGAGACGCACCGCCACGGCCACGCACCGCGCGCGGCGTCCTGTCAATGACGTCACAGATGTCGCGGAGCATGCCGCCACCGCCGCCGCCGCCGCCACCGCCGCCCCGTTCGTTTCACCTGTTGGCCATTCAACGACCACGCGCGCGACGCCGACGCGTCCCATCAATCCCATCGCATCGCCACGATGCGCGCGCTATCGCCAAATTCTACGTGCACACATATGTACCATTTTACATACATACCCACAGCGTGTCTAACGTGTAGTACATACCCTAACCTTCAAGGTTCGGAGCAAGCTGCGAATGTTGTCGACCGAGCGAGACGGAGGGGGAAAAAGCACGAGAACTCTTGGCTTACCGAGATCACGGCGCCCGGGAAACACCTCGACGCGCCACTGACCTTTACCGCTTCGCTATCTCTCTCTCTCTCTCTTTCTCTCCCTTCCTCCCCGGGAGGGATCGACTTTTCCGCGCTCGATCTCTCAAAGGCAGGTAAGCAAGTAGGCAGGTGTCTCGATTCGAGAGCGAACGAGCGATCAACGAGCCGAGAGTTAACGGTACCGCGTTTCTGCCGAACGACCGCGTCTTCTTGCGCGCCGAGGCGCGGCGACGGCCGCGGGGATACTCGGGACCGGCGAATACGTGAAAACTGGACGGTCGCCGGAAGGTGTACCGCGAGGTTAATCGGCCTACATTTTCGTTTCTTTCGCGGATCCCCCGATCGAGGAACGGACGTGGACAATCGTCCCAAAATTCAGGACTCGATTCCTCCTCTGGATGGCTTTCTCTTTTTCTCAACAGAGCTGCCCCTTTTGATTGTATCCTTCCTTTTTTTTCTTTCTCTCAATCGAACAGGATAAACTGATAAATAATATAGTCGGGTAGCTTCTTTTCTCAATCGAATCGCTCCGCATATTTTTTTAGTTGTACATATATTGATACATTATGCTATACATATATGAGACGCGTAAACAATGCGCCGGATTAGAAAAAGAGAAAGAGAGAAATTCTGTTCTCTATTCGAACTGCTTGTCTTTTTTTGTAGATACTGGGATTGTATGTAGACAATTCAAGATTTTTACGATGCGACGCACGTCCAGGTGGTCGAGGTTGTTACGCCGCTTGTTTGTACGGAGAACGCCCGGTCGGGAAATACGTCTAATCGCGAGAAGCAATGGCAGCATCGATCGTTTACCGAAGTATTCATCGGCATGGCATCGTCGACCGTTCTGACTCATTGGAAACTTTGCTAATGAAGCTATTAAAAGAAATAGCTGAGAAAGAGAGAGAGCGAGAGAGAGAGAGAGATTCGAGTGTCTCTTTACACCGCGCGCGACTAAAGAATATGCTTGTCACGATTACGTGTATTGTTCATGCAAATGCGAATCTAAACGGAGATGTATTTTTTTTTCATCGATAATTTTTCCAAGTTAACTAACGAGTATATTTTCTTCTTTCCCGCGGCGGCAGGCAGGCAGCGCAGACTACGCGCCTCGAAATTCGCGATGACGATGCTCTACGTGCCCCATGCCAGCCGGCGAGGTTGCCTAGCGACGTTACGAATCAACAAACGAGCCACCCGAGGTGATCCGAGATCATTGACAGAGCCGCCGTAGCTTATTCAGCGTTCCGCAGTTTCCAATTTCTGTTTTGTAACAATAATCAAATTGACTTGAGGATGGCGCGCGAGAAAGAGAGAATGAGGATAGCGGCGAGCTACAGAGTGAACGAACCGATACGTAATCTGAGGATAAGGTGTGTGTGTGTGTCTTTTGTATTTAAATGCATAACGTACAAAAATTGAAACAGTAATGCTTGTTATTCGATCGCGTAGAGTTCCGACAAAATTTTTATCACAACATTTATTTTAAAGTAAAACACTAATATTTTTTTTATTTTGTTATTTGAAGAATTAAAAACGAGATAGGCATAATGCAAATTATAATTCGAACTTCCACTTTTCTAAAATAAAAAGATTTATGCATAACACTTTTTCATTTATTAACCGAGGCGAATTCGATTATACGAGAAAAATTCATATGTATATGTGTACATTAATATATATCTAACTTTAATTGATTAAATTAAAACTTTAATTAGAGTCTTTAATTAAAAAAATGTATTATACTGAGAAAATTTGAAAATGAACGTAATATTAAAAATAAAACTGCAATTGTACTTGCAGAATTTTCTGCAATACGAATATCATATCTGACAGCGCGCTTAATCAGCGGGAGATTTTCGAAGGCTAGAAGCGGCAATGATATATTGATTCCCTGTTTATCATATGGATCCATTAGGCCTGCATCCGAGAATAGGTTTATGTAATCGATTGTAAGAACCAGCTCTTATTGTACGTGCCTCATTTACAACATGTTATATGATTATGACATATGAAAGATTATGAAATTTTACATTCTTATTAAATCTTATAAAAACCGATTAACATAAATCTCTTTATACATACAAAGATAAAAAAGGAACTATAATTATCTTCATTTAGTCAACATTGAATTAATCTTTACATTACAGAAAATTCCGCATTCCCAACTCTGTGAAGATTACTCAAAAACCCGACGGTTAAAAATAAAGGAGAGAGAGAGAGAGAGAGAGAGAGCGTACTTGTGTTTGATGCGATAATATAAACCTCTCCGATGTCGAGACGTTATATAACTAGCCCGCCTATGTACCGCCGGCCACCTTTTCTTCATGTATCACCACTGACATTTACGTCAGTGATTACATCTTTTATTTCGAGATAATGCGATTCTCGTGTTTTTCGCAAATTGACTCGTTATTTCCCGAAAGGATATTAGAGAAGTTTCTATTCTCAAGTTTTAACGATATTGTCCTCGTAGTAAACGACGGTCAATTTCAAACTCGCAGAAAATTACGTGCGTGTTCCAGCAAGGACACAGTGCAGCACAGTGAATCTCGTTTTATCCTCGTTTAACGTCGGCAAATGACAAGGCTGTAATGATTCACTGTGTTACACTGTTTCCTTGCTGGAAGACGCACTACATTATCGAGGATACATTCCATTTACTGGAGCGTAAAAAATTCAATGAAAAATACATGAGAAATTAAAGGTTGAAAAATATTATCCTCAACAATTTACATACAAATATTCTTTAACAAGATACACACGAGATACATATCTTTCTATTCGCGTACATTTATCTTCTCTGTAGCACTTGAGAAAATTTTCAAAGTTCCTCACGTAAGAATTACGTAAAGCTATTTACCGGCTTTTAACTCGATTCTCTCATAATTAATTCGTAATCATCGGCGTGTTGGCAAAATAGCGATTGGAATTTCTCGGCCTATAACGTTCCCGGAGAATCGGGGAGTGAATACCGGGGGCATCTGGTCGTGCGAATCACCTTTTCGGAATTACACCAGATTTCATTTCGGCGATTCATTTGTTGTTTCAGAGTGCGAGTCGTGCAGGAAAGGTCCCCGCTGGCCGAGTTGCTGGCCGAGGAGTCCGAGGGCGGCGAGACCAGAGATTCCAACTTCTTGGAGGAGGAGGAGCGTATTTTTAGCTGGCAGGACAAGGTGTTCGCCCCGTTCGAGATCGATTTCTATGCGGACGAGAAGAATTGCCTGACCGAGTGTCAGCGAGAGTACCACCGGCGTATACGCGACGAGCAGCTGCAGGGTGCACGCTTGTATTCGTACACGGAAAATGACTCCTACTACGCCGATGACGACCTCCTGACAGCGCCTTACAGGCAGGGATCGAATTTAATTGTTAATTAGATATTAGCTGCTTGTCATTTGATCGCGTAGAGTTTCGACAAAATTTTTAGCACAGTACTTATTTTAAAGAAATATACCAATATATTTTTTAATTCGTTATTTAAAGAATTAGAAACGAGATAGGTATGAAGGATAATAAATAATTATAATTTGAACTTTCACTTTTCTAAAATAAAAAAATATAGGTATATAGGTCATCAAAAAAGGCCAAGATCTTTTAAGTTTATTACATATTCAAATTAGAAAACATTAGAGAACGCGGGTTTTGATTTCTTCTTGTCTCTCGTTAATTTTCAAAAATTCTAAATATTTTTATTCTCGCTTGTGCAGATCGTACTTGTCCGTGAAGAATCAGACCGCGTTGCCGGTCATGCGGAATCGCAAGTCTTTCCAGGAGCGGTATAACAAGAACGTGGTGGATGACAGGACCACGGATATTAAGATCCGATCAAATCATTATCTCTACACGGAACGTACCGCCATGCACGTGATGGCCGATCTGTCGCGCAGAGATGAGCCCGCGACCGTCGGGTCGACGGATTCGGAGGCGCAGCTCTGCACGGTGATATACGACAAAGCGCGGAAACTGCTGACGATTAGCCCCGATTTCACGACGGACGCGCAGCATTACAACGTCACCAACGGCTACGGCGTCAGATTCAATTATCGGATCGAGCACGTTTCCGAGGAGCGAACACCGCTGGAATTGCAAGAGCACCGCGAGGACGCGCGGCGTGTAAGTATGCGGCTATTTACGACGCGTACCGATCACGGCATACCAAACTTTCGCGTCACCGCGCGCGCGCACCGATCAAAAAGACGGTCTTTTCGTGGAAAGACCAATCTCGGCATTCCCGAGCGACGTCCGTTTATTTGCCCCGCGCAACGCAATTACATTAATATCCGATAACTCTGTCCGTTCTGACTCATTCGTTTCTCTTTCCTTCCGACTTTTCTACAACGTAATACTATTCATATAATTTATTAATGAGTAATAATTAGTTACTTAATAATTAATGTCAAAATATGCTATCATAATAATTTTAAAAATATATTTACAATTAGCGAACAGTAAGGCACAAAATTAACTTTTTTAATTTTGTTTAAATTAAATTTAAATTCATTTATTGGTATCAGATTCTCAAGCTTCAGATCATAGTAATATATAGTTATATTAATAGTCGAGGATCGAAAATATGAGATATGCTATTTTGAGAATAATATTGCTCACAACGAAATTTCTGTATCAATTTTAGATGTAACATGATGTTAGTCATCATTACTTTGCGAAAAATGAACTGTAATAGGAGACATGTGTGTGCAAATAATTACGGTATTTTGCAACAACGACGTTGTTGCTGTCGAGAATTATTTTCGCAATGTTTAACATAGTTAAAAATCTTGCAGAAGCATTTTATTATGATTAAATTTTTAAGTACAATTTCGGGAAGAAAATTGTACATTATTCAGAATTGTCGGATTATCGCGACAATATAATATTATATTACGACGATCAATAAATAATATTAATTTAAATTGCATAAATTTATAAGAGATACTGAGATTTCTCTTATACTGCAATTATGTTAGATCGATTGCGTAATGTTAAACAAACAATTATTTATCTCCGTTTTATTATTATATTAATAATTTATACTACATTACATTAATAATGTAATTTGCTTCGCTTCGAAAGTCTTAACAATAAGTAGTTGTTTTTACTCCTTGTAGAAACAGTTCTCGATTATGCGCTAATGTCCGGTCAAGTACGGGCAAACATGACGCGGCACGTGGAGTGGACCGGCCGACGCCGTTTTATCGGATGTTTATCAAATTGGACACAGGCGCGATGAAGCAATTTAATGTACACGTTTATCCACTCGCTTCTACGTTCGATCGCTGTCTGTCGGCGAAAAAACGCAGCGAATCCGCCGCGATACCAGGCGACCAGGAGCCCACATCGTTATCCGCGCGGTATCAGGAGGAACATTTGCAGAAAGTATGTTTCGCATTTCGCTTGCGCGAGCGCGCTATCGAAAAACTTTTGCCGGTCGCTTCGAAAAGGCAGCAAAAAGGAAGGAAAGAAAGAGAAATGGTTGCGTACGTACCCCACGTAGGAGATTTCCGAGATCTGACGCATCGCTCGCTGCGGATAGAACATGATGATCGCCGTGCCCGTTATGTACACTTAAGTAACTGCGTCCCCGACACTCGTGTCGCGAATTACGGCATCTTCGGAAAAATATCGTCAGTTCACCGATGTTCTTTCGCTCTTCCGGTCGTTCAGGACACACCCAACGATGTTGCGGTCTACCGACTTCCTCGTCATACTTTCGGGCATGATGGAACAGCCGGCGAGACAGCCGAACTCCCGCTAATCGGCATATATTAATGATAATCAGAGTAAGCGCGCGTTGTGTGTTTCCTTTATGAAAGCGCGCACCACGTGCCCGCCGCGCGCCGAGAGCCGCAGTTGACCGCTGCACTTCCTACGATCAACTGAATCCTATGGTTCACCGACTGTCTTCTTGAACGCTCTCCTACATGAGGCTGTATGTAGCGCGCTATCAGCCTATACGTGTATATATACAGTTTATATACGTGCGCACAGTGGGGCAAGCATATATCTGCGAACATAGAAACGGCTTTCGCATGCACACTATTCCACGGCAGTATAGTAGCTTACGCTTTATCATTGCACTTCGCTCCAAAGTGGCGGAGAGATTAGTAAATTTTATTTCGCGCGCTATTAGAGATAGTTGCGACATATGCATAGATGCGAAAATTCCTTTAAAATCCCATCTTGAATTTAAATATGCTGAATCGTTGGATATTCGCTTAAACTCGCAAACTTTTATTGTTACAAATAAGGTCTCTCTTGGCTTTCCTACTGGATAAGCAGGGATACAATTAAGAGATTAATACACGATAATTTCTTAAACAAAATTTCTGAAATTTATTTTTTTAATTAATCAAATGTGGAGAGAGAGAAAAAGGGACAGACAAATACCTATATATATAAGTTGAATATATTTTGCAACTTCAAGATATTAAGCTAAATAAATTATTGATTAAAGAAATATTAATTGATAATTAATTAAATAAATATCTTTCTCATTGCAGGAAGTGCAACAGCAGCTTGCTTATAAAGAAACCGAGTTGTACAAGGAGTTACAATTGCCGCCACCGAATTTATCTACACTATTCATAAGCTTGGACATTGCATCAGCTCATGGTTTCTCTTACGATGGATTATTTGTTACCTATTTTATCGAGTTGCCGCAACAGTGGAGTACGAAGCAGAAAGAGAGATTGTTCGGCAGAACTCAGAAATGCCGTTTAGAGAATAAAACGGCACATTTCAGTTACTGTACTGACGTATCCCTACATTATCCGTCAAATGAATTTCAGTCATTAAACGACGGCGCATCGTCATTTTGGCCTCGTTTACTATTCTCCGCGGCGTCTCTGGACAGTTGGACCAGGTAATTACAATCGCGGAAAGCTTCATCTCTCGAAATTGATATCTTTATATTTTTTATTCAGCTGAAAAAATGTTAGATTGCATTTCATATGTTCATTTTGACACTTTTTCTATTTGTCAATAATATTATGATACGCAGAATATTGAATTCTATGTTTTAATATAGATATCGAATAGAGGGTTACGCAGCACTGCCAATACCAATGACGCCTGGTAGATACAAATTCACAGTTCCTACATGGCGCGCGAAAGGAAGTATCATCGATACATTGAGACGGTTCTTTGTTGGTGGTTCTTACGAGCTCGAGGATATAACATATTGCAGCATTCCGATGAGCCACGAGGGCAAGGTTTTAGACAAATCGAACTTGAAAGTCGTACCGAGTGGGAATATTAAAATTTACATGAATATAATAAATCAAAGTGGAACACACGTGAAAAATTATCAGAGAGATGACTCGGACAAAGTCAGCACTGATACGCTCATGAACAATGTTGAAAATGTTCTTGAACAATTTAAAGCAGCTAAAGAACGCATGATACGGATAAGAGAAATTAATTCTTAGAGGTAAATTATCCTAGTAATAATTATAAAGACTGGTTGATAAGTTATTGCTTGTCAAGACTTAATTTTAATAATAAAATAATAGATTTAAAATAATATATTATAATTGTAAATATTGTAATATAAATTAAAATACAAAGTGAATTGTATGAAATACAAAAAGAAGAGCTGTAATATAAGAAATAATTTTATATTGTCCAATATGTATAATTATTATTAATAATAAGTTTCGATTACTTTGACATTTGAGTCATCAGAATCATTATTATAAATATGCGAATTATTTTCCATACGGATCTAAATAGCTGTAAAATTTAAAATTTTATACCATCTCTTTTGAAAAAATGAGGAATCCATAATTCACACACATTCCGAAAGAGATCTCTTTAGCAATGTTCAAAAATTTATTCAACAATTTCGTAGTTTACAATTATTCCGGTAGAGGGTTTGTCTTCAGTATTGCGTTCTACAACTCATTAAAAGAAATTCATAGTTTATAATATTATATTCTAGCAGAGAGTCGAAAACTACCAAGATTTCCCACTGCTACGTTCCTGTACGTTCCAAAACTTATACGAAAAAGATTGTCGAGATTTATCATTTTCGTGATGTTAAATTCCGTGTTCGGTATCGCAATCCGTGGAAATTAAAAAAATTCTTGTTAATTCAATTTTTTTGTGCTTACGTTCTCCTATGTCCTCTGAAATATATTTTACGAGTCTGTTTGTATTAGGTCATGCAGCGGTTCTCAATGTCCCAAATCGACCGGCGTCGTCGTTGCGCGGCCGGACAATTCCGCCCGCTGCACTGACTTGACAACACAAGTAATTGTTATTATTGACAGAGTGATAATGTGAGCTGGAATCGACGGCGCGTTTCTGTGTGTACTCGAGGGCGCGTTTGGCCGGTGAGCGCCGTGACCCAAGCGTCGACCCCGTCGAGAAACCGCGGAACTTCGTGCAGGCTTTATTCAGCAAAGACGAAATTTTTTCTGTCAAACTCGTCGTCACACGAGGATATAGGTTATGTGAGTTCCGCGAGCGGAGCGAGCGAGTGGAGTGAGCTCGTCCCCCTGCTCTCGCCCCGTTGACTTGTCAGGCGAGTCACCACCAGGATGGGCCAGGGTACGGAGACGTGCGCCGACCGGCCCACCGAGGTCAGCGTCATCAGATTTGTCTCGCGGAATCGCACCATTGAGGAAATCGCGCCGAAAAAGGTGAGGTTTACAATAGAGTCATTGGTCGCCTAGGGTCGATGACCCCTAAGCCAAAACAAATAGTAGAATACACTGGAAAAAGTGAAAATGAAACTTTTGTTTCAATGAATTCACTTAATTTCGATGTAAATTCAACGAGCGGTCAGTAATTGTGCACTTGTCTTTTAAAAGAAATTTCTTAATGTGTTGCAAAAATGTAAATGTCTCTCATTTTTTTTGTCTATATTTTTTATCTAATGCCTAGATCTGAATTGATCCAAATTTGCTTGCGACATTTTCTCAAATTACAATTTATCAAAAATGTCAAATTTAATAAAATCCTCGAATCCAGACTTCTGTGCTAGACACACCTAGAAATTATTTTTATGTTTGTTAATAATAATGAAAATATCAATATATTCTGTTTTTTTATTATATAGTTTTTTAATATTTGTATTATCTCAGTCAACTGGGGAATTCATTGACATTGAAATGTTTTTAATTTGTACTACGCATTCAAATAGTCTCATTATGTTTAAATAAATTTTCAATACATAGGAAGTATACACTTGCAAACAACGAGGTTGCAATAAGGTGTTCACTAATCAAGATGAATATAAGACGCATGAGGCACTAGAGGCTTTAAAAATTCGATTTATGTGAGTAAAATTGATTCATTATATATCGCTGTACAGTCAGCGAATAAGAAAAATATACATATTGATTAATGTGATTTTGACGAAATATAGAATATTTACTAGGAATATGAAGTTTAGAATGCATCGTGAGATTTTACTAATATCTTGTGAATTTTTTGTAGTTGTCGCGAGCCAGGGTGCGGAGAGGAATTGTCAGATCCAGGTAGCATGTGGCGACATTATCAGGAATGGCACAATAACGAAACAAACGTCTTTGTTTGCCCATACACCAATTGCGGATCTTTGCAATCTACCAGCGGTAATCTTGAGGAGCATATTGAGAGTTGTCATAGACAACCACCTACACTGCCAATAGAGCCCGAGATAATTTGTTTCGAGGGCTCCGAAAATGCAATAGACGACGAAGTTATACAAAAGACTGACGAGGGATGTTATGAAAAACTGCCAAGCGAAAACTTTACCATAAAGGAAGAGTACGGAAATAAGGAAGAAAATTGTTCTATTAGAAACGAAACGAAAATTCAGGTGAAGAACGAGTTTTGTCACGAGCAGAATAAGATTACTGTTACAAACAGCGACGACTACTCGAATAATGAATCTTTGAATGGTATCAACAAGTTTTCCAGCAGCGAAGATCTGCTTATAATTAAGGATAATTTCTTACGGAAATACGATGCTGGAACACCAAAGTGCGAAGAGATCCTTCAAGTGGAGTGCACGCAGGATAAGAATAATGTGGTTTATATAAATAGCGACGTGACCATTACGAAAAATTTGAAAACAGAAATATGCAATTTAAATATACGAAATCAGGAGCATAGAATAGATTTAGGAAACATGGAGCGTGTCTTTCGGAGCGGTCTCGAGCGTGAGAGTTCTTTGAAAGTCGAAGAGGGCTCGATAGAAACGAATAGCAATTGTTCGGACGACGAGGAGTACACCCCAAAGAAACAACGCATGTCTAGGTATAAACAGGAAACGTATAAATGCGACATTAACGGTTGCGGAAAGAAGTACAAATACATATCTCACTATCGCCATCATCAAGACAGTCATAAATTAGTCACGAATGCAATTAATTCCAATACTGGTAAGCAAATGCCAAAGGTAAAGCAAGGAAAGGCGTCCACTGTCAGCTTCTTCATGTAAGTAAACTGATGTGTATATATACACACGCTTTGTAGGTATGCCTTTAGTTCTTCCAAAATTCGAGCATTTATAATGTCTAGATGCAAAATGCCTGGATGTGGTGCGCAGGTAAACAACGTAACTGGCCTATGGAAGCATTATCAGGACAATCATGCCAATTCCAAGCCGCCAGTCGTACAAGCTATCAAGAACAATGAAGTATTTCAATAAGGCGTTTGCGAATCGATTATCGATAATTTTACCGTTCGCGTCGCGGGCGGCAAGCACGTAAAAGTTCGTAGCGCAAATAATAAAGTAATAAGCCGATATTTCAGAGGCAAGGTACCGGGGATGCGAGGTAGAGTTGTATGTTGTACAAAACACGTTGATCAAGTTCACACTCCGACGAATTCCACCAAAGGGACACGAACGGAAAGACTGGCGAATGGGGGTAGCATTCATTTTACTGAGGTATTTACGAAGGGGACGCTACTGCCCAGTAGAGAAATTTTAAGACTGAATTCAAAGCCAAGCGTAATATATTAATTTGAACGACTAACGCCGGAAGCGGCGGCAAACACGCCACTCAATAACGCTATAATAGTATATAAAAGGAATTTCTTTTTCTTTCGGAATTAACTCTAATCTCGCGGGGAGGCGCCCCCTCGTTTTGCGATACACGGAATAGCGAGAGAAGTTACGGTAATTCAGAGTTTTTTAACAGAGATTATTATATAGCCAATTTTACGCGACTAAATCGCTTTTAAGCTTACGTGTTTGGTCTGTAATATTGAACGCTGTTAAACAATGATCGATAGACTCTTCTAGTAGCTGTAAGTGACACAGGCTTTGTAGAACACTCTGACGTCGATCAGTAAATATTGTCGGTATTTAAGAAAATTTATCGAGCAGCTTGACATGTGCTGTGGCGGAACGGCTAGCAACGGTTCGGATAAATATAGAGAATTCAGTCCAAAAATACATACATATACAATTCTATATGAATATAAATTTTTTCTCGTCGCTATAAGAGGCTAAAGATCGGCTGCAGTGACTCGCACTTGTAATAACGAGACTTCTGACTCTCTGTACTGATTTTTACTATTTTATATTATGTCGTTTTTATGTAACTTATATTCCTTCTATATCAATATATACATATATATATGTCGATATTTACTACACCAGTGTATATATATTATACACATATACATAGTTGTTATATATATACGTAATGTTATGTATATCATAACAACGTGAGTATTGTATAGAATTTTTATTTGTATGTCTATATGTTTAAAAATAAAGTGCAATATTAGAAAAAAATATAAGCATACAATTCTTATTGAACAATTTTTTAATTTTCATTGTTATTAATTTTAATAACAATGAAAATTAATAAATCATTTCAAAAACAAAAAACTAAGGATTTCTAAACGTAACCTATTTAATTTTAATAATATATGTTACATGAAAATAACATTCATTGTTATTAAAATTAAATAGGTTATGTTTAGAAATCCTTATTTTTGTTTTTGAACCATTAATTTATTATTGAAGTTACAGTAATCATTTATGTACCATAATTCGTGGGCGCAACATTGGCTCAATATATTCTCAATACTTGATCAATGAATTGTGTGCTATTTAATTAATCTGACGGATCTGACACGTTTTAAATGTCATATGTTGCGTTTCTAATGAAGACGCGATTGATTGGTTCATTTCTCAGTGCACGCGTTTTTATTGGCTGTGCATATTTACTATAGATAGGCCTCGCCAAATATAAATGGTTATAAATATAATTGGCAACAATTGGCAATGGGACATCTAACCAAGCACTTGTCTCAATTTGATTTCGGTTGGCAGACATTACGCAAGTAAAAATATACATGGCCGACACCGTCGACACATTATGTACTCGATGAAATATGAGACATGACTCCGTTGTGCCGTTGCACGGGTGTAAATTTTTTTTTGTATTAATCGACGCGCGATCCTGGGATAAAAAATACCGCGAGATACGAAGATCCCTTTCTAATCGCCCGCTCGTAAAACGTCTCGTAGAGTCGCCGCAAAGTTGAGTGGATAAACCGCGCAGGAGACGAAAATGGCGTATCGCGGTGTGAAGGGGTCCGATCCGTTTGTGTCGAAAACCTCACGAAATGAACGTTTCGCGCAGATGTCAAAGCAGGAGCAGATCATCCAGCAGAAGAAGATGGAGATCCAAGCGAAGATGCAAGAGCAGAGAGCGAAAGAAGCCGTGGAGTGTATGAAGAAGTCAAATTCGTCGGCCTCGACCACAGCAACTAGTAAGACTACTGCTCCAAAGTAAGTGAAATAAATCTCTGCGTCACGATATCTCGTGTCAGCTCGATCTTCCGCACGAAATTTGCGCGTCTGTAACAATTATATCGATCGCTCGGAAGTGTCAAAAGTATAAAATCCATTGTTTATCTGTAGGGAAGATGATGACAAGCCTACAATGAATGTATTTGCCAATGATGGCAGTTTCCTCGATCAGTTTAAAAAGATAGCCAATAAAGCGACCGGTAAACAGGAACAGGACAAGGAAGATAAGAGGAAAGACGAGAGAAACTATGAGCCTGTCAGAGAGAGAGACAGGGAGAGAAAGCGGAGTAATGAAAAGAGCAGAGATTGGGACAGTAGGCGTGACCGCAGGAGAAACGACACACGATGGGGAAGAAGTTCAGATAGGAAACACAGCTCGTCGTCGAGTCCGTCGCCTACCAGGCGAAGATCGCCACCCAGTCCAGAGATGCGGCACGGCTATAGTCAGAATGGACAGCAGCGCGCGCAGTTTAACCAGCAATTCCCAATTCAGAATAACAACCACGTCTCTTCCATCCCGTCCCTCATGTCGCAACCGGTGCAGATGCAAATCACGAATATACCACCTCCGAACATAAGGCCCTTGACGCCGAATATCCCGTCCGCGCACATGCAGAGGATACCGCCGGTGTCGAAGAATTTTAGCAATAATTACACTAACATGAACGAGCACTCTAATAATGTGAGAATGCAAATCGCGCCGCATATCATACGTCCTCCACCGCCTCCTCCCATTCAAAGCATTCCACCGAATACGAATGTCCCGCCGCCGAACATGCAAATGTCTCAGGCCATGCCAATGCCCAGCTTGTCCTCGCCGTCGAGCGCGCAACAGCACATCATACAAAATCCGCAACAGTGCAGCGTGCCACCGCCGCCGCCGGCGTGCAACGCCAATTTACAGCCCCCGAATATTCCCCCGCCTAACATACCGCCGCCAAACATTTTGCCACCAATGTCCCAAATGCCACCGACCATGATGCCTATCACGGGCTCGCAAGCCATCGTGGTAACTGTACCAAACGTAGCCAATGTCCCACCCCCAAACGTGATAACATCCATGATAATGTCAGCACCTCCGCCAGTGCACACCGTCCCGTCGACGATCAATTCGGTTCCACCGCCAAACCTGAATATCCCACCGCCAAACATCCCGCCGCCCAATGTCATCCCTAACGCGGCACCGTCGCGCGGCCTCATGTCCAGCGGCTATCCCCTTTCCAATCAGGTACCTATCTCGGTGGGTCCTCCCAACGTACAGATACCTCCACCCGTGAGACCGCCGGCTAATCTACAAAGTTCTGAACAACAAGGTACGCTATCACAGTTGCGAAATGTGTTTCTTTTGTGTCACGTAATGTTATCTGTAAGAACTTTGTCTTATCCTTTGCACAATTTTAATGATATTGGGATATTAGGAAGATAATTCGTGTTATAACACGTAATACTAGAATTTATAAAATAGAATTAATGTATACTTTTTATTGTAAATTAGTAAAAAAAAAGTGTGTATACATATATACACATGTGAACACGTGAATAGATATTTAGGGCATTATTATACAAAGTATCTGACAAAGGATTCTAAGTGTGTTTAGTAGAGGCTGAGCAGCTGGCACGAATCGTCGCTGACTGTGGGGATGAGATAGAACAAGAAGTGCGAGAGAAGAATGCCCAAGATCCTAAATTATGGTAACTACTGTCCTCACTGGTCCTCGTTTTGTATTTCCATTTCCCCACATTCCTCGTTTGTAATATAATTAATACTCTTACAATATCTAGGACGATAATATTTTATTTTGTATTATAGGGCATTGTACAAATCTATCATATAGTTCTTGATATCTTAGTAACATGACAAATTAAATGTACAATTTTGTTGAATGTCTGCTTAATGTGAATTGCTGCAAATATGCGCTTGCATTTTTCAATAACTGTATTCGCAAAAAGATTTGCTGAGTACAGAAATTTGTCTATATGTTTCTTATATTTTCGTAAAGCAAGCTATTTTTAGGCTTGATAAAATTGTTAGTAATGAATGTATTCTTACATTGAAGATATTTTTTCTTGCAATCACAACAATCGTATCATATATGTTTGACAACCCATAATTCTTAGCATAGAAAAAATTTTGTTTTTTTTGTAGACATTAATGTTTTATTTTTACTAACATAACATTTTCTTTATGAAAGAAATTATGAATTTGTATGAAAAATATTATAAAAATGTTACAAAAGATATGATATGTGAAAAAGTTTGAGGCAAAATATGCAATTATTTTTTAATAGAATTTTTCTGTGCACCCACATGCACAACACACTTGCTGTAAACTTTAAATTTGCTATATTCTTTTAAATATACATTTAATTCTCAAGAAGTTTTGATCATTTTGTTTGTTTAACAAAGATATAATGATTGTTCAAGTAATAAAAACATTTTACTCAAGTTTTAAATAATAGCCAATGTACTTATATATATTTATAAAACATTTATGTATCTTCAATAAATATTTATCTATATTTATTAGACATTTATTCTGCATCACTAATGTGAAATATTTTACATAATTCTAAGATTTATATTTTATACGATGTAAATTTTAATATTAGTTAAAAACAGAAGGAGACATCTATTATATTTCAACATTTTATTACAAAACTTTTAATTTATAATCATATCTTTTGAAGCATAATTATATATTCTTTTAAACACACTATTTCTTGTTTTTGATGTTTATATGTCGTGTATATCGTGAAATGCCAGACATATACTATATGTAATGTCAACGCCTCCAATTTCCTTAATCCACAAACAAAATTTTAAATTTTATTCTGCTACTTTTTATTAACGTTACACTTTTTCTATGAAAGTACTGTATCTATAGGAGTACATATTACTCGACAGCGTTTTAAGTATCATTTTAATCAAGGTTTCTGCACCAAAAGCAAAGTGCAGCGTATCTGCAGTACAGGGGGTTGGTTTCAAAATTACGTGCGGAGAAGCCGGATAAGAGGAACAGTGGTGCAGAACTTTATTGTCCTGAAGAAGCTCTTAGTGACAATGACGAAGCGGATAAATCTCAGAAATGTCATTCAACCCTGTATGGTGAATATAATTCCATGAATTCAATGATATTTAACGCAAATTTTGTTACACCAATTTGATTAACACAAGCTTTATATATGTCATTTTTAACAGATCAGTTAAAGGACGATAACAAGGAAGAACGGAAAAGAAGAAAACGTAGTCGCTGGGGTGATCCAGACAATAAAGTTCTCGTTACAGAAACAAATGTATCTTCCGGTAATAGATCGGGTGCTGTACTTCCGCAACCTGGCATAGCTATACCGGGACAAATCGGACAACCTGCAGTCATATTACCATCTCCATCGAAGAGACAAGTTAAATCAAAGAATCCAATGCTTACTAAGATTTCACGGAACGATCCTGCACTTATTCATTATGCGAGACAAACGTTTGGCACACTCGATTTAAGCGAAGAACAATGGAAAAAGGCAGAGGATCATTATAAGGTAGATTATTGTTGCCTCAATTGCCAAAATAAAAAATGTACACACAGCTGAGTATATAAAAATTCACTCTCCATCTGATTGTATAATGAAAATGTAAAAGAATTAAGTTTAAAGATCAATTTTTGTATACATAAAAACATATATATTTTTCAGATAAATCTCTTGTACCAAAATCTCTTAAAAAAGAGAGAAGAAGTGAAACGTTTGGAAGCGCAAGGGAAACATAAATACGAGTATGACAGCGATGAGGAGACAGACGGAGGAACTTGGGAACATAAACTGAGATCTGCTGAAATGGAGGCGACACAGATGTGGGCCGAGGAATTAACTGCGCAAGCGGAAGGCAAACATCATATTGGCGATTTTCTGCCACCGGATGAATTAAAAAAATTTATGGAACAGTATAATGCCGTAAAGCAAGGAAAAGAACCCGATTTGAGCGACTACAAGGAATTTAAGTTAAAGGAAGATAATATAGGTATGTTATTTTTATTTTTCAGTCTTTATTAATATTTTATGTATTTATATAATAAATATAAAGCGGCTAAATTTGAAGATTATTTTCTATTTATTTTAAACTACTATATTCATTCTTAAATTGAATCTTTCAAGTTAAATGCTAATAAAATTAAAGTAATTCTTTATTTTTTGTTAAAATTATTTTAATTTAATAATTTCGTAACACTTTTCTACTTACAGGATTTCAGATGTTACAAAAGCTTGGATGGAGTGAAGGACAAGGGTTGGGTAGCGAGGGTAGCGGTCGTATTGAACCAATTAATAAGTAAGTGTTATTTTTAATATCATTATTTCTCTCGTGTTGAATATCGTTTGTCGAGTATTTTCGAGCTCTTAATGAATATTTCTAGAGCGACGAATAGACTGGATAGTGCCGGTCTAGGTTCTGAAAGACCAGATGGAGTATCTAGAGATGATGATGAATTTGATGCATATAGAAAACGGATGATGCTTGCTTATAGATTTAGGCCTAATCCATTAGTGAGTATCACGATGTTTATAATAATAAAATAATAAAATAACGAAATTTATTAAGTAGGAAATGTCCAGCGACTTATTTTAATTATTACGTTTACTTTTTCAGAATAATCCAAGAAGACCTTATTACTAAGAGCTAAAATATATTATCACTAAACTAGTATTCTTTTTATTACCGAACAATGTAGTAGATTGCCTTTATTTTGTATATTGAAATTGTATATTTCATTTTAAAATATATCTCTTATACAATTTTCGTCTTCCTTTTCTCAAATTGTTCATAAAAATTGACTTATCAAAGAGAATGCATTTAAACAATGATATATAGATAATAAATTTATCGCAACTAAGAGCAGAAATTTTATTTTGTACATTTTTGCATTTTTTGTACTTTGTAAAAAAGCATCGCGCATTCAGATTTTTTATAGTGATCGAAATAACAATATAATTTTTGCAAAGAGAAAATTATTTAGTATTTTCTTATAAATCTAACGATTTTTTACATAAATTTTTGTTTATTAAAAGTCATAATATCTATATCCAAATTTTGAATAATATACTAGAAATGTCAAGGAAAAATGAAAATCAAGAAAAATCTTCATAAAATTTATGAAAAAATACTAAATAATTTTTTCTTTGCAAAAATTTCATTATTTCGGTCATTATAAAAAATCTAATAATGCACGTTTTTTTACATTACACACGCACACACACAATTTTCACAAGTTTTACAATTTTTATAAGTTATATTTATGTAAATAAGTCATTGCTATTAAAATTCCTTTAACCCGATTAAGATTTGTACTCGCACTACAGCTATACTGATTTCTAAAGTTTGACATAACATTTTACTTTTAACTACAAGACAACTTTTTCCTTTGTCTTTGGCTTGTCTATTCGTGATATATCAATATTATTATGAAAGTATTAATTTATATATAATTTCTGTCGACGAGATCTTTAAAAGTACCTATTACCATACTTCTATAAAAACTGTCATTTTCTCCTCTTTCTCTGAGTATATCATTCAAATATGTACTATTCATTTCTACATCATTACTGGTAAATATATGTAAAACGAAAGTAGCCATCATCGCCGCGAATTTTCCGAATTTGGTAAAATGTTGGGACAATACTTCGTAAGGGAAGAGGATATTGGGATCATAACCGGCTTTTTCGATACACTTGGATAGTGTTTCGTAATATTCGTGTATTACCTGATCAAAATGTTTTCTCCTTGTTTCTTGCGTGCAGCAGCAGAAGAGTAAATAAACTAAATCTAAAACGGGAGATGCGTAACGACATATCTGTAGATCTAAGAAACGCAAGTCGCACGGATTTCCCTCCTGAAACGATGCCGTATAAGATGTGTGAAAGTATATTTACTTATGTATATATTAACTTAACGCGACTCTTAAGAATAGCCACGGCGTATAAATATTCATCGAGGAGGTATCTAATTGTATGTATCTATACATACTTTGTCGTATTTGAAGAGCATGTTGTTAGTCCAATAGTCACCATGGTTCACAACGGCATAGGGTTCAGCGGCTTTTCCATCGGTTGCATCTATCATGCATTGCTGCATATTTTCTAAGAACTGTTGATACCTTTCGGAATAATGTTTGTCTTCGTTTGCTAAAATCTGTACAAAAAGATAAGGAAAAGCCGCTTTAAATTCGATGTATATCGATGATTTTTAAGAACGCGAAATACCTTGAATATGGTTTCGATGACCGTTTTCATCATACTCTCATCGTTTTCATTCCTATCTGATTGTTCGTTAAACAAGGGTTCCTCTATCCGCTGTAATTTCTCGAAACTCGCTGGATTTGCGGCACGCGTAATGAAGCTGTACGCGTGAAATTCACCTAAGCATCGCATCGCCAAGCTGAGATGCGGATAATCCATAATTTTTGACTTGGCCATCACGAAACCTTGAGGCGTTAGATTTTCTAACAACAGTATCTACGATAAATTATAAATTATGTGTCGTTATTCATTCAAATCATTCGCTTCTTGTCGTTTTAGAGTATTCTTTAAAGCGAAGATACGAATCTAATCTCGGTAATCGCGCTACATGAGGAACACGTGTGAAAGTTTATCATGTTATGAGATAACTGAGGATGATAATAGCTCAATGTTGTCGAGTCACGTCATCTCACGAGTGGCTATTCATAGTTGTTTATTAACGGATAAGAAGAGTTCCTTCTTTGTGTACGCATGTACGCGTGCGCATAATGTAAATAAATTCGTCATGAAAAAGCGCAACTGTATATTGCAATGCGAATTACAAAATAGTTTCTGTTCTCTAGATAAGGTCTTATCGCTTAAGTAAATATAATTATGTATGATGATTAGATGGGATTAAAGTTATACGTCTTATGCAAGATAAGATAAGATAAGAATTACCTTCTATTAGAAGGTAATTACTTTAACTTTTTTTTTGACATCTTGTACACATAGAGGTTCTTCCATCAAAATGTCAGGGATATTACGTATGTGAAATTACGTACTAAACAAGAATCAAGTCTTTAAGAAGTGCACGTGTACTTTCGCGAGCCATCTAATTATCAGATACATACTTTGCTCCGCGTATCTCTACCGCGTGCCTAGCATTGATTACATCGGTCTTTACTGTTAAATACGACCGGTGAAAAGGCCTCCAAAAATTGCGGAAGATATATAGTTATTTATATATCGTTGCGATTGCCGATCGTTTTCTTATATAAAACTTCGAACGCGGTAGCGTTTTTTATTTTTATTTTTTTCGAGCGGATAATCAGAGGGTTGCGATTTAAAGGAAAGCTTCCCGCCGTGACGCGCGCTTCCGTGAATTTCGAAATTAATTAAATTCCAAAATTAATAATTTCGCAAGTGAAATGATGGAGCCGCGCCGAAATATGAGAGATCCTTTCGCATTAACGCTTAAATGTAGATTGGCCATTAGCGAAAAGATTGCGTAATGCAAAGGTTAACCGGACCTTATGTCTTACTTGATAATCTTTAAACCAGTTTATTATGCCCGGGCGGGCGCATATGCGTGCCCGTATATCCGTGTGTGTCATTATAAATCGACATTTCACTTCGCGATGTGATGCCTGCGTTTTATTACACGTATAAATCTCGCGGAGCCAATTTAGCAACGCATCGTGAAACGCATTGTCTCGAGAACTTGCGAAGAGTGCGGGAAGTCAAGCAGTTCTTAGCTGATCGAAATAAAAGATAATATTATACCTAACAATGAATTAGCGTTTGTGAAGTTTTACATTCGCAACAATAATATATCGTTCAATTATACATGCATATGTTTAACTTCCTTAAAGATGTGATTGTCGAACGGTTGTCTTTCTTTTATGGCCTCATTATGTGCGCGGCCGCGTTATATCCGCGCAAGAAAAGAGATTATGTAAAAGCAACGTACAAAATTTACATATGCGATTACATGATACTCGGCTCCGTACGTGTTATTGCTTCATCGGCATGGGATCACGTTTAGCAGTGGTGAACCGCAAAATTATTACCTCTTTTCCGGATTCGTCGTTAACGTCGTGTAAAATAGGGAAGCGATCGATAGTCCCGCCGTGCTCCCAGAAAGTCTGTTTGAAAATAGGCAGCACCTCTCGATAAAAGAATATCTCGCGCTGAAATAATTTGGTGACTCTGTTGCTATTCAAAAACTCATTCGAGTCATATGTCTGTGATGTGGTTTTCAGAATAAGTTGAATTTTCTTGACCTCGCCACCCTGGATGCCCTCGATCGTCGCGCGATAAACGACGCTCACGTAATTATCGCCTTTATTGGTGGCCTCAGTTATGCGAATTTTCGGGACCGGCATCTTGATTGTTTTTGCGTACGTACGCAAATAATCGTACAATCGCTCGTCTGACACAATTTTCTTGCCTGCCATTTTTTTTCCTTTCCTGCCCCCGTTGATGTCCTTATCTCGCGGAGATCGGCCGGATGTTGCTTATTTGTCTCTTACGACAGAGAGTCAGTAATACTCTAAGCTTTGTTTCAAATCGCCAAGACACCGGAATTGAACGGATAAATCTGCCCAGCACGCGACCGCTTGCCGCACCTCGATGATAAGAAAGCGCGATTACTGGGACGATCGTTGAAAAGCATCGCTTATATTATTTTCGTTATCATTCTTGGTTCGTAAATCGTTACTAAGCAAGCTATAAACATTACGAAATGTATAGATATCGCAATTATCTAATTCCAATTAAAATCTAATTCCTTATTGCTAAAAGAAGTTCTGTGTATGCTCTGTGTGCCATCCTCTCTCCCTTTCTCTCTCTCTCTCTCTCTCTTCCTTTCTATTTCTATCTCTGATAAATAATTAAATAACCGTGACGAAATTATAAATTATACATTCTTGACGTGTATCTATTAAACGGGTTGTTCACCTTTTAACGTTTACCTAGAACGAAAGGCGCCCAGGAGTACGGTTTGTGTCGCTTACATCTGTTAGTTATTTTTACACCAAACGCGCAACAGAGAAAGGAAGGAAAAGAGAGGAGTGTGAGGCGTGGCGCGAGATACTGACCACCATTTCTCCAATTAAAGTGCCTTTACCCGTTTCCAGTCGAGAAACGGTATTTCCTACGATACTCTACTTAAGTCTACTATGTATAATATATAGTCTACTATACAGTATTTTAAATACATTACAATATACACACATTACACGTATATATTATGTATTATGAGTGTATATAAACAATGTATAATTTCTTAAATAACTGTTATATAAGAATTACTTCTTATTCAGACGATAATCTGTTTTCAAATAAAAAATATACATATACTCACGGGTAATAAAATATAATTTACTTACTCTTATACTTATTTACTCATTTATATATAAATGTGAATTGTTCGTAGAATTCTTTTGTCATCGCAATTTTAAACGGTCCCAAACGATCTCGTGAACAATTCGATCCGCTCACTTTACTGGTCAGATAAAAACCGCGGGCGGCGATCTTATACCTGTAAAATAAGAAGAGAAATTCTCAAGAAAGAAATTCTCGATTTAAATAAACAGAAAGTTATAGGCGAGGAGAATCCTGCGTTTCTTATCAAAAGTATGAAAAACGATGACGCGACCGATGACGTGCGTGTTTGCTGGTAGTGCCAGTGAAAAATTTCAGTTCAGAGATTAACACTAATAATACTTAATAATCGATATCTTATCTCGCAAAGTCGGCCAAGATCCTTATTATGTTTTAGTGCGACAGCACTCGAACGCGGTGTGACCCTATACAATTTACGAACCTACCAACTTGTACTAGCCGCGCTTGCGTAATCATGACTTTCATACGTTGCACTTTCGTTTTCGAAAGTGTGATGTAATCGCTATTTAGATAGAGGAATCCGATGAAACAAAAAAAAAATGGAAAGAAAAAACTATCATGTCAGCCGTTTTCTCACGGAAACGTCCGGAAAATTTGCGCGGCGTTCGCGAGAAGTCGGAAGGATAATCATATGGAAAATGCGCGGCTCTCGACGGAACTCTGGGAACGTATTGTTGTTAACGAGATGACGCATTGCACCATTTTATTTTTTTTCCTCGGCAGGTATGCGAGGTCATTTGAATATTTCTCGTCCGTTCATTATAATTGGATAACTGGATATTTTTCATTTCTTTTCTCTCTCCTCTTGTCATCTCTGTAATTGTGCGTCTATTTCATTTTAAATTAAAAATAACAAGGCCATCCTCACATGTAATGTACATTTTTAATCTCGCATTAGGAACGTTATTAACTTAATTCAGTGTTCTTACAGCTCGCTCGCCACTTATTGTTTGCGTAAATAGCGCCATTGGAAAAAAAAGAATAATAGGTATCGCGATCTCTATAATTTACTCATTTCCAAGCGTCGTTGCGTTAAGCCTCAAGGCGCGCTCGATGCTTGTTTCGCACGCGACGACATAACGACACCCCCTTCCTTCGCCCCCGTTGATTTCATTTGCAGGATGACACTCTGGTTTTCCACGTAATCGCGGCGAGAGTCTGTCTGTCGCCCGGATCGGTCCGCGCAGGGCCGTTGACACGATCGGCGGATGCGATCGCGATCGAGGTGCGTATCCTCTCGGATCCGCGAGCGGATCTCCCCCGGGGGAGAGGCTGACGGAGGGGGAGAGAGATCCGTTTTTTTCATCGATCCCCCGATTGCCCAACGATCGAGAGGCACATAATAATCGCGAGGAGATTGTATCATAGCGAGCTGGGATATTTCAAGGCGATATACAACCATTCTCCGAGTCGCGCGCGCGGACTCGCGCCGCGCCGATTCGGCCTTACTCCAGTATCCTCGATGTAATAAACGAACGAGACTTCGCCCGCAGCGTTCCCGCGACCGCCGCCGTCGCTCGTTCCTCCGCTTCTCACAATCCGCCCGGGCGGCAAATAAACGGCGCAAACAAACCGGTCGGACAGATCGTTAGTCGGTAGACAATCGACACTCGTATACGCCGTATATACTTCTCTAATATGGTTCCCTTTTCCTTTTCTAATTTGTCTCAACTCGCCGCGGATTTTGTTTCCCCCTTCGTTAATACGATTCACTGTGACGCCTTTACCTCTTTGTCTCCTTTGGCTTTCCCTCGTTATCTTCACCTTGTAGCGCGATCCACGGAATTCCGATATATGCACTCGATTTGCATTGCCGATCGCGGCGCACTGCGAGATTGTTCCGAGAGCATTACGGACTATAAAAATGACCACGTGATTTTTCATTTATGTCAGACTAATCGTGTCTAGTCATCGTCATATGCCTGTGAGTCGTGATCATAGATCACGTAACACACTTATTAACGCTATGACGTAATAGGCTAGCAGTACGGTGTGTACTTGAAATTGTAAATGTATCGCTTTTTTACGCCTACATTTTATTACGCGTTATTGAAAGAAATTTTATCATAATTTCTAGATTCATGATAGAGGAAGATCGGAGATAATTGGTTCTTGTATTATAATGTAATAATGTTGTGATATCGCGGATCATACCGATGAAACGCGGCGCTTTTGAAAAAAAAAATCTATTTATAAAGTTAACAGATCTTAATTGATTTCAATTTTTTATGGAAAGATATTAAAAAGTATAGGCTTCAGGTGGTTTAAATTAGCATTTACATTTAAATATTCGTCGTTAATTGCATTTTCAAAAACATTGCAAGCGCAAATTCATATTTTCATATTTCTCGATTTTTATGCATGCTGCCTAATGATTTTGTCTGCTTCCGGAAGTGCTTCAAGAATAAAAACGTCACGTCAATAAAGAAAGCTCAGAGATGATGAATTTTCATAATTTTAAGTTATTATATTGAATTAAAGAAACGCGGTGCTCTTGGAAAATTATTTTAAAATTTGACAAACCTTTAATTTAAATTTCTACGAGAAATAATATTGACGTGTTATGCAGAAATAGAAGCTATTCAAGTGAGTTTAAAACACTCGCGTTGAATTTTATGAAAAATATGCAGCAAGTCAAAAAACTATGATTTCTCATTTCGCTCTTCGATCTCCGTATTGCGGAATGAACTCGTTGGCGTTCGCTCCGTAAAGGGTCCTGAGAACAAAGCAGTTACGATAATCGTCGCGAAAAGAGATCTGAAGCGGGCGGAGTGTGTGTATGTGTGTATTTCCTGAATGAAAATCCATAACCGGATGGCGACGCAATGCAGTCCCCTTTCATTCCGGCCAGGCACTCTCGGTTTCGTTTTCTGCAAAGGTTCCCGGTCGCAACTCGCTGCGCACGGCCTATGCGGCGGCGAGCCGTAGTGGTACGGGAAAGGTTCTCCAGGTTCTCCGTGGGGTCTTAACACCCCACCCTTTCACCGCGTTCACCGCCACCTGTACAGGTCGACCGAGACTGGAGAATGGGACCAGGACCGCCGGTTCTCCAAGTTGAAAAGGAATGGTAGTGAGAGTCCGAGAACCGAGCGGTAGCGGGGGAGGAAAGGGTTTCACGAGCGGCTGTCGCGACTGTTGAGTACGCTCGCTCGCTCGAATCGCTCGCTCGCTCGCTCGCTCACTCGCTCGCCCGTATGTTCGCGCGCGCGCGCGCGAGTGCGCGGCCACTTTAATGTGAAAGTAAGTCTTACAGTTGACCGAAAACTGCGTGCCCGTCGCACTCTCGTCGGCTATCCACGACCGACGTGCCATGCCGTAGCGTGTTTCCGTCCGATCGTGCGATGTATATACCCGTACGGCTCCAATCGACCGGTTCTACGGCCGCGGTCGACACGCTGTAAAAAAAAGAGAGAGAAAAAAATAAAAAAGGGAGATCCGTTCTAATCGCTTCGCTAATTAATTACCGTATCGACGCGCGAGTTGACTCATCCACGGCACACGCAATATTTTAATCGCGCGACGTACTCCTCAACTTTCTATACACTTGTCCGACACTTTCGTCTCAATCAATCTTCTTCATCGTCAGCTGTCCCTCAAGTTGCGCCTGTTTTTGAAGGATTCGATACCAGAGCGACATTAGCAGCGAGACCGCAACAAGAAGAAGAAGTAAAAAGGAGAAAAGGGGAAAATAAAAGTGGAAATAGTGAAAGACAAGCAAAATTTCATGTAGGAGAATCGATCGTTGTTTCTCAATCGGATAGTAATAAAAATTGGTTGTTCCAGTCTACAGTTCTACAGTGTCCGGTGAAGTAAAGCTATCTCAATTTAAATTGGACATCCTCCCTTGCAGTAACGCAAAGTGTTCTACATGGCATTTCCGCAATTTTATTAGTTTGCTGCCTTTGAAAGAGGGTGCAAGTGCGCGCAAATATCGAATCTTTTCTTGTCGAGCTTAAAAACTCTTCCGTTCAAGATAAAGACGAGTATAAGTGATTACAGTGTGACGCGGAAATTCATATCGGTATATAATAATAATTTATTTTCCTGTATTATTTTCGAGTGAAATCGCTCGCGATGCGTTGACGCATTCTCGAAAGATATGTCACGTTTATTTCGTGTATTCGCCAAGTCGCATACGGCTCCGTGCAGAAAAATTTAAAGAGATTTATGCATGAATTGAATTCCTTATAGTCTGTAATTATGCGCGAATGAGCAAGATTCACCGTATAAATGAATCTCAACCACGGTTTTATTTACATCCGCGCGACACTATGTGATAAATCAAAGTGCACGTGCAATAAGTGACGAGTGTGTACCAGAAGTTAGATGTATATTCACACATGCAACGAGGCTAGACAAAACGGAAGAGAGGAAGGAAGGAAGAAGAGTACACGAAAGCGTACATGGATTCGCGCGCATTCGTCCATTTTTTTCATCGGATTTCACGATAAGTCGAACTTAATTGTGAATTGAATGACTTTTTCGTACATGTACCTGTCTACGTAACTATGCGCTCGCGTCTTCAAACGTAGCTGCGTCGACGGTTCGAGGCTCTTTGAAAATATTACGAATTCGCAGGACATTAATTGTAATTATGAAACGAACGGTGATTGTTATCGCGTGCGTTTTGGGCTTTGTCTTAGCGGGAAGTCCTAGATTACCTCGAACATCCGCTGATCAGCGCAGCACGCGTAGTGCAAGCCATAATAATACCGGCGCAACGCTACAGTCGTCTTCTCGCAATTTGCAGCGAAATAGGTGAGAGAATTTAGAGAGGATGATTTTCTCTCTCTTGTCGTTTCTTTTTTCTTTCTTTTTTTTTTGCTCAAACGAGAACATCTCGGTTTCTTTCGGTTTTACGCGAGGGATAAAGTACAAAATGAACCGTAATAACAGATCTCTTATAGACGGGAGAACCGAACAGTTAACCGCTCGTTACGTAAACCAGTCGATCATACTTCCAAAGCTTGCCGATCCGCTTACGAAACTTTCCATTTAGTTTGCGAATGTATTCATAACCGTGCATCACGCGATGTTGTAGCTTCACATTAATGACACTAAATGCGATGCATCTTCAGTAGAACGATGGAGAGCCGTGGCAAATGTTTGATTCGCGGTACTATAATGAGTCTTTTTCATTTAATGTAATAGCGGCCGAAGTAATTGAGTAATTTTGTGTAATGATAAAATTACAGTGCTGCGCGCTGTTAATTAAATTACCAATGATAAAAAATTTATTAACTAAAATTTATTTAATGGTAATCAAGAAAACATTAAAATATATTTTCGAACGATCTATTTTAGCACTGAAAAGCGTTTGTTTGATAGACGATTATTGGCGATGATGTGAAGCAGCAATTAGACGAAGGCAATGAATATTATTTGTTGTAGAGAGCAATACCTTTTCAACGTCTTCGAAGTAATAGTATCGACTTTGGAGTCCAAGTTACAGCGAATCGAGAATTTAGATAAAGCGGTGGAGCATTTGATGAGAAGAGTAGAGGCTTTAGATTCACGCGTAAACGATAACATTGACAAGACGGATGCGGTCATTACTAAACTTAGGACGTTAGATTTGAAGCTCTTCAATGCGTATCCTAGCATAGTTTCCGCGGAAACCGCAACGAGGATTACCGAAAGTAAAAGCGGAAGTCATACGGAAGATGGTAAGTGTGCGATATGTACCTTCACGAAGCTATTTATACTTGGTTATTCAGCCGATCTCGATTTCTTTTTTCGCATGTAACACACAAAGAGAAAAAAATTGCATTTTCAGACTGTTTTAAGACATTTCTAAGCTATCAAAATGTATGTACACGTAGAGATAAGTCGAGCTTTTATTTTAAGAAAGAATTATTATATTTTATTTTATTTTCATTGTGAAAGTACCTGCATAATTTGAAATCAAATCGCCCAATGTTTTAAAATTTACAGCTCCATTAATACGTATGATTCATCATGATCAAAATGACCAGTCGCCAGAAAACCTTGGCGAAAAATTGATTTCTCTGGATCAGAAAGTTTCCGACATCGATCATAAGCTTGTCAATCTTAAGAATCAGCTCGACAACAATTTCTTACAAAATGACGATATAAATGCCGAGGCGAGTGAGAAGAAGCCTGTCAGTATGAGTGTCATCGAGATCACCAAGGCTATGAGTAACGAGGTGATGAACCATATGACGCTCGAGATTGAGAATCTTAAGCAAGCGACAGGTAGTATGGATCGAAAGCTTCAATTCCATATGAATCTAGTGTCGGATAATCTCGGAGCGGTGTACAATATGATTAGTGACGTGCACGAAGCTATTGTCGAGAAAAATCACGAGAACAATCGGCACAATCGTCTTAATTTAACAACAACCGAAGCTCCGACGAAGCAAAGTAAAATCGACCGTCTCGCCGAACAAATGTATCCGATGCTTACCGTTTCGGAAAAAATGGATCAAGTTTGGAACGTAGTGGTAAGTTTTAAATATGAACGAAATATTAAGATTCGGGAGTGCAAATCAGTATTGATGATAAGCCGATATACATTATACAATCAGTTTGGCGCGTTTAACAATGTCAAGAATAACATAACGTTGATTTGAATAATATTAGATGGGCACCAAGAGTTCAGTGGACGATCTGCTGCCAAAATCCGACGAATTACTTACTCAGACTCAAAGGCAAGAGCGAGCGATTAACGAAATTCACGCCGATCTACGATCAAAAACGAATAAAATCATTGAAAACCTCGAGGGCGTCGAGAGCCGCTTGAGGAAGCAGGAGGACGATGTGGCCACTCTCGCGCAACGTCCGATTCCAGCTGAATTGTTACTGGACCCAACAATCGATCGACTCGTTGAATATGATCCAAGCAGGTATGCACTTCTTATATTAAATAATTTGCAAAATAATTATTAAAGATTAATTATGTGATAATATAATAGCAATATACATAAATTATAGAATAATTTTAATAGCGTCCAATTTTTTTAAAAAGTAGTGACAATTGATTGCAATTTAATTGTTCCTCAACGAAAATTTTCCACAAATTTCTTCGGTTGATTGAAAGTACTTTTTGTAAGTAGAAAAAATGACTCAAATACGAAGTAATTTTTATGTTGTTTATTCCAAGATACGTCAGCGTGACCGAAGATTTTGTAACGGAGATGCCCACATCTACGCTACCCACTATCACACCGCCCTTGTCAACCACGACATCGATATCATCCGTTGCTTCACCCTCGAATAATCCTACTAGTTCCACGACACCCATGACGGCAACATCTTCGAGTACCGCGAGACCAAACAGTAGAAATCGTGGAGTGATATTCCCGAGTGTTAAAAATAAGCCCAGTTTAGCAAATTCTACTTTCACAAGCGAAATATTAATCAATTATAAGGATATCAAGGTATTTTAATAGTTTGTGCGATTTTTCTTTTTTTTTTTTTTTCAATATCGTCTTAAAGTCGATAAAACGGATGTGCTTGCTAAAGGAAAAAATTACAAAATTTTGCCAAAAATGTATTTAATTGTTTAAAATATTTTAATAGATTTTTTATTCTTATTTGATTATATCAGATATTTTTCGCGAGATTTATTTTAAGGAGCAGGAGAAAACATTTTGATATATTATCTATATACATATCGATTTTTAATTTTCTACCTCTTCTGCATTTTGTGAATTTAGGGATATTCTTGTGTGGATTTATTAAACGGAGGAATGAGAGACAGTGGAGTGTACTACCTACAAATACGCGGTACAACGTACTGGTTCCTTAAAGTCTTTTGTGAACAGGAAATTGCTGATGGTGGCTGGTCGGTGAGTTTATTGTCAATATCAAACAATATATGTGTGTTTATATATAACGATATTAAAATAAAAGTTATAAATTTTATAATTTAATGGAAAATAGAGTAAGAAATATAATAAGAAGAATACGTAACAATAATAATACGGGCATATTTGCATACTGTTCGCATTTTAGATTTATAGCAAATTTTTATTCTTAAAGGTTATTCAAAGGAGAGATGATTTTGGAGAGCCAAGAGAGAACTTTAATAGAGATTGGTCAGATTATAAAAACGGATTTGGAGATCCTGCTAAAGAATTTTGGCTAGGCAATGAAAATATATACATGTTAACAAATAATGAAGATTATATGCTCAGAGTTGAACTTGAGGACTTCGAAGGTAACAAAAGGTATATGCCTAAATTGTAGATTGATTATCGTAGCTTTTTTACTACTTAAAAGGTACTAACAATGCGTATAAGCCTTACCAATTCCCGTACTGGCGATAGATCATCCTGGTATAAGTTGAAATCGATCGAGTACAATTATAATTTGATTTTACTAGGTATGCACAGTATTCGCATTTTAAGATTTATTCCGAGGGAGAGTATTATAAATTGGAGATAGATGGGTACGAAGGAAATGCCGGAGATTCATTAAACGATCCTTGGTACGGGTCGAACAATAGCCCATTCTCTACGTACAACAGGTTATTAGATACATGTTATATAATAAATAATATAAAACATTTATTGCATAACAAATGAAATATATATTCTTGTATTACCGTATATGCGAAATTATTTACCATGAGAACTTATTTGATTTAGAAATATTTATACTTTTAGGGATAACGATAGATCATCCTTGAATTGTGCTTCGATGCTCAAGGGTGGTTGGTGGTGGAAGTCTTGTGGACGTGGCTTAAACGGTCTTTACTTAAATGATCCACAAGATCTTACTGCACGACAAGGTATGTTTCTACGTCGCTAATGCGAATATTAAAATTAAAAGAAATTTTTATCCTTCTAACTAATGGAATAGAGATCGTAAATTACGGAAAAATCAAAATCAAAATTAAGTTCTCAATTTGCATTGAATAAAAATTATGTTGTTACTAAAGGTATCGTATGGTTCCGTTGGAGAGGTTGGGATTATACTTTAAAACGTGCGTTGATGATGATTAAACCAAAAGGACCAGCAACAACGACAACAACGACAACGGTATAAATATTGGAATTGTGTAAAGTTCGAAATTTCTTACGCGACATAAAATAACAATCTTGCACATAGTACTTAAATTATGTATTGCAAATGCATAAACACACTATTAATATGGAATTTTAAAGCACCTCTTTCGATTATTTTTCATCCGTACTGTATCCATGTTTAATTAATTTCAAAATATTGCAACAAATTTTTTTCGTATTTGACATAGTAAAATAATCAATAGAAATTATTTTTCAATAAAATGTTATATCAATTTATCGTAATTTTAGATAAAAACATAGAAATTTGAGATACAATTTAAAATTAATTTAGAGATTGGATTATATGTAAATGAAAAGTATTTGAGAAGTTTAACATAGTCTAAATTTAACGATTTATTAAAATCATTTATAGTGGTTACAATTTAAAGAACTACTTCTTGTAACATCTCATTTTGTGTGTTTTCGTCGCTTTTAATCAATATCTAAACTTTCAATTCGTAAAGCTGATTTTCTTTTACTTCTTTTTAAATAGAATAGAATTGTGTGGCGGTAGAAGATTGCATTTCTATTTGACCCATCTTAAACTGTAAACGATGTAACCATCGTAGGAGTATCGCGTTCGATTCTCTTCGATTAGAAACGAAATTCTCCGCCATTCTATTCGGCGGGAAATCGCGGCAATTTTGCAACCGCATTTGTAAGTGCCCCGGTAGCTAAAAAAATGAAAGCCAAACGATGAGTCACCGTACTTTGTCTTTCTGCTCCGATTGTTCGATTTTGTCTCTAAACTCTGTTCTTACCTGAACATGATGAGAAAATAATATGGCATTCCATAGAGGTAGTAATTTACTCAACAAGATCGACCCGCATTCCAATAAAGCCTCCAGCAAGCTTAAGAAATGCAAGTTAAGCATTTCAGATAGCTAAAAATCAAATTGTCTTTTCATGTTATTGCCTCAAACTCGTTTCAAATGTGTTAATTTTAGAAAATAGAACTTTAAATTTATACCCGGAATTATACTCACAGCTTTCGAATAGGAAACGAGTTGCAAAATGCATGGCGTTATCTTGCCCCAAAATTCCAGCAAGATATTCATGGTGACATTGTGACTCTCGCTATTTGTTGCGTTATTCTTCGACATTTCCTCCAAATACATGGTCCAAAGCTAAAATAGTAACGCAATGTTCCGTTAATGCAAATTCAATAGAGGCTATGAATATTTTATAATCTAAGGTATAAATACTTGGCAAAGAATGAACGCGTGGAAGAGCGAGGACATGTGGAGGACCGAGGTTTTCGATTGTTCTGGAAACCCCGAGAAAATGACTTGTATGTGATCTGCGATGTGGCAAGACACTTCTTGAGGGATCGGTTGCGCCAACGGTACTGCTGAATGAGAATGACTGTTATTGTTGCCAGTGTACATTGCTACGTGCGTAAGCGAGCCCAGTAACAGCCAGGATAGGAGTCTGATGTGGCCGATGCAATCGACATATTCACGAGCCCTAAAATGTTTACGGGAACAAATGTTTAGGTGAATTTAATTAGCCATTTCATTAATTAATTATATAAAATCTTATTAATGGCAGAAAATGCAAGTTAATAAGAGATGAGAATGATAGAGATGATAAAAGAGATAAGAATAGCCTACCCTTGAGTTATAGACGGTGCAGTGTATAACCACGGCAAATAACGCGCTACGGCTCTATTCTCTCTATTGTTACCTCTCGTAATTTCTAAAGCTACGTATTGAGCAAGGCCACACTTTAACATCCCGCCTATCGTGTCCTCGTTTAATCCCGCTTGCATGCCTTTGCTGTAACTCTGAGAAAAGAGAAGTCCATTAAATAACGATAAAAATTAATTTCGCAGAATCTTTCTAACTGGCGATCGATTTAACACACATGTTTACGTGTTAAATGCATTACCTTGATCTTGCTTAAAGTATGAAAGTCTGTTAAGAAATCGAGCACGTCCGATAACTGATTCTTTAAAGATTCGGAGGCATTCGTATTATAGATTGGCGACATGTCCGTTGGAATATTATTTTCCATCGCAATGACACTATTAGGCAAGGATCCTCCAATATCCTATACGTTATTATTAATATCTTTTTAATTTCAATCAATTTTTAATTATAGAATAATTATATCTAAAGTTTGAATTGAAAACCTTGACGTATGTTATGAATATTATACGATTACTTACTTGGAGCACAAACTGAAGCAGTAACAAAAAATTTGAGTCTGGTATTGTAATTTTAAATTTAATGGCCTGAATTAATTCGAATACAATCGTCCTTCCAAAAAAGTGTTTGTCACGATCACGAGTAAATCCTCTGTGGCACAAATAGCACAAGTCCGTCAAATAATTATATTGCAATGTTGAGTTTTGTATAGCGTAACTTAATATTTTGGAGAATGGATCCAGCATTCCCTAAAAAAGATATTGAAATACAATGTTAATTTAACATAACACGTATAAATAAATTAATTGAGCTATAATTTAATTTCTTTTAATCAGTAAATTGATAAGAAAGGAAAATTTCGCGTAATTTTATTGATTAGAATACCTTTGATTGTTGAATCCCTGGAACTTTTAATATTGAAATCATAATTCGCAAAAGGGGAGTGATATCCTCGAGAGAAGGAAGCATGAGAACAAGTCTTCGGAATAATCCATCAAACTGTGCCAATAATCCACTCCATGTGGCCGCAGCAGGACCCAATCCTGCTTCCAATGGCAAACAATCCAAGTAGCACGCAATATTATATAATATTATTGGCAGCCGTTCCAGCGGCAATGACTTTTTCATATTTAGCGTCTGAAATCGGATTTTACGGATGTAATTAATTATTTTCTTATATCAACAAGTAAAAAATACACGTAGTGAGTTACAAAGACAATTAAGAATTTATCACTTCTTACGCGTAATATCTAATCAAGTTGTTTTCTTACCTCAAGCAATAATTGCAAGGGCGCGATCGGATTTAATTCGTTAAAATCGACCAAAGCTTGTGCAACGCTTTTGAAAAACTGCAATCTTGTCGTTTCTGCAAGAATATAATAACAGAAAAAGGAATTTATTATAATTATTATTTGAAATTTTCCAGGGAAATCGATGTTAGAGAACAGCTGTATTCGTAAAACAATGTGCGAACAATTATCAGAAAACTTTTTATATCATTAATATCTACGCTTGTTAAAATTATTAGGAATTATGGTTATATTAAGGATTAGAAAAATAATTTGAATTGGTCTATCAACAGCAAAATATGCCTACCGTTCAAATGAGTCTGAAACATTTGCATAAATACTCCATTAGGTGCTAATTGATGGAGAACGCATCTGAGAAATTGGTGCGCTACGCTGACCGCACCACCTGGAAGGTGCATATTCGTTTCGCTTTGCCAAGGATACATTGCATTAAGAGAGACCCTAGTACACAAGCCATACATTTAGTACTTAATTTTACCAGCTTAGAAATATATAATAAAAGTAATATTTACTTTGTAACCACGCCGAGTATTTCTGGCAATAACGGTGCCGCTAGAGACGGCTCTCGATGAATGAACGTTCCTAAGGTTATTATACACAATCCAAGCTCTTCGTCAGAATACTCCTCTCTTATCGTTCCGCACTCCGAACACCTGTAGTGATGTTAATCGAATCGAATTCAGTACGATGCTAAAAAAATTTAATTCATTTAATCCAGTAATCTTAAATTATACCTGTCGTAAACGCAATCGTCGCCGATGCGAAATAAGCTCTGCTTTAAATTGAAATCCGCATGATACGCTTGTTGAGAGACAAAGTCTAAATTTTGTTGGACCTGTGTGCCAGACCTACACGAGTAAAAGATAAATATAATATGGATTAAAATATGATAATTAAACTTTAGCTTAAAAAAATATTAATTACACGAGGAACTTACCAGGACTCCGTTCGCCTCGCGTGAGTAATCGCGTCTTGATCCGTTATAGCGGTGATCTTTCGCGCTCGGTCACGTTGAATTCGAAATTGGTCTTTCGACTTAATCTTCTGGTCATAGTCCGCTATTTTCGAGACGAAATCTCCGGGATCGATCGCTGGTGGAGACGATTCCAAAGCCACCTGTTTAATTAGTCTTCTCGGGCTTGGCGATCTACTCGAATTAACTTCATTGCACGTCGGCACTAACGATGTCGACTGCAAATAAGCATAATAACCTTTTTTTTTAGCTTACAGATTTATCTTGTCTAAAAAGTAAGCATCTATTCCTTACGCGTTTGTAGTAGATCACGCGAAATTATAAAAGAATCAATCAAATTTCTTACCACATTGTCAGATGCTTCGCTATCCTGCTTCGTGAGTGTCATACCACGAGTGTCACGCTTTGCATCCTTGTTCGATTTATTAGTATCTGAAAAAGAATATTTTTCTTATTTGTAACAACTCTCGATAAAACATTATGCACACATGAATATTTGTTATCACTAAAGCCCAGGATTGGCGCATACAAACCTTCGACATCTGAAATGTCGAGAGCTTGACGTACTCGCTCGACTAAGCTGGGAAAATCTCTCTGAGGACCAACCGGCAGCAATCGTTCTGGCGTCGGGAATTCCAGCTGTGAAATGCTATGCGGGCTCGTAATATCACTGGACATACAAGTCTCGCTGTCTTGCTCGAACGAAGAGCCTATAAAATTACAATCAATTTCAATCTTTTTAGATCACGTAGACCATATATTTCTATTTATATATTATTTCCATTTTACTTTGCTCTCGCTTTATCAATTATTTATTCCATTATATCGCTCGAAATCGTTTTACTCACTGACTGTCAAAATGTCCATTTTTGACAATGGTGATTCCGGAGAGCCATACGTATCCTCGCATTTTAATATACGTTGCGCAGCTCGTGATCCTACAAGGAATTATTTGTCTCATTTATTATTAATTAATAAAACGATAATTACGAATTGCTTACCAGTCGCTCGGGCTATTGTACCAATGGGAAGCAATCGTTCGACGGTCGGGGTAGTCATCAAAGGTTGCGGACTAGTAGTAGGAGGATCGCCTGTTTGCTGTCCGTTCTCTGTACTTATGACTTGCGATGATATAGAAGAACTCAATGCCGGCGAGCTCGAATTATCGCTGTTTGTCACTGTAATTACTTGGCAAGGTGAAATCGGCGATGTCGCTGTAATTGTGATCTGTTCCACATGTTTCTGTCTACCTAAATGTTTCGCGTTCAAAGACTCGATATTATTGATAGTCCCGGTAGTCTTCACGAGCGCTTTCTCCTTTTCTTTTTCTTTTTCCTTCTCTATTTCCGTCTCCTTTTCCTTCTCGGTTTCCTTCTCTTTTTCTTTCTCTTTTTCCTTTTCCTTCTCTTTCTCCTTTTCCTTTTCTTTCTCCTTATCCTGTATCTTTGGTAATTCAGGTCTAAAAGTTTAAAATACAAACACAATTACGTTTTTTTAAATATTAATATAAATAAATATATATTATTATTAGAAAGTTGTATTGAATAGCTGGATAGATGTCCAATCTTACCTTTGAATATGAGAAATGCTAGTTGCGAGAGCAAAAGCGCTTGATAAATCGTACGCTTTCGACGTGTCTCCATTGTAAGGTAAATGTCCTTTGCCGTTTTTTATCGACATAGCTGTTTTAGGCAAAAGTTTTGAAGGCTCCTGCTGTCCAGTGAGAAATGTACTTGTCACCATCATTTTCACTCCTTCGTACACGCTCCATTTTTTTGGGTGGCCACTTTTATTTCCCTGGAGCAAGAGATTACACATTACTTAAGTCGCTGAATAAATTTAAATTATTTCGTATTTTGTCGTAAAAATTGTCGTAAAAATTTGAAGTGAAAAATCTTTCATTGTATTTGAAATCGATTCTTTTTGTTAATATTATACAATGTACTATGGACCATACAATGTTGGTCATTTATAATAATTACCTGATTAACTTCATCTTCGTTTCCGCCTAAGAACCATATAGGCTTCGTCGCGGATTCAGTCTTCGGCTTATTAATGTTTCGATTGTTCGGCTCAACCGTACTCGTCCCCCCGTCCAGCATGAGCGACATACGTGGTTCTTGAAGAGACGCGTTTCTGGGAACCGATTCTTCTAATTCCCCAAGGGATCCTCCGCTGCTACCATGTAAGGTGCTGTCAGATTTTGGGCTCTCAGGGATCGCTGCCAGCTCGGACTCCGTATCATCCGCATTGATCGAATAACTTCGCAAAAGCATTCGCAACAAATTGTAACATGCCACTACTTAAATAAAGTCAGAAGCGTGTATACTAACGTACAAAATACAATTAAACGTCTATTATATAAATATTCCATCTAGAAAGAATATCTTAACGATAAAAATCTATCGCTATAGATAATGTATGTATACATAAAAATTATAACAATAGTCTTCTGAAGAAAAATCTGAATAATTGCTATTAAATAAAATACTTTATTATTTTGGTCTACTCTTTAACTATATAATCTCTTAGCTGCAATTCTTCGTGCAAAAGTATAATAAACTATTTTAAAGATTGTATTATACCACAAATTTATATTAACCTGGTAAAGTGTTTGTTGAAGTAACGACACGCTGGACTATTATTCTCTTCCCAATGGGTTTCCATTTGTCCATGCACCCCTCCGGGACTGCGTTGATGCACCGAGATTGGTGCGCGCAACGGCGGCGTTTCCGTTTCTATTTCTCCCACCGTGTTCATCGTCAACTCATGTTCCACTCCGAGCGAGGGTTGGGACACATCTAACAGATATACACGTTGCTTTATAATTATTTTCCGAAATACGATATTTTTAATCTTTTAGATTTATCTGTAATTCTCACCGCGAGATCTCGAAGGCGGCGCGCTCATGACTACAGTCGCTAGTATCCTTCTACACTGATGATGCTGCGTATTGAGCGTATTCAATACTATCGTCACTAACGCTTGAAGCTGATTACACCACGGCTGTTGTCCATATTGACACTAAAAAAATTATTTGTAATTATTAACGTCAGAAATTAATTTATTCGCGAATAATCGATTCGCGCCAAAATTCGTATGCTCTCATAAAATTGTTTGCAAAAATACACAGATTTACGCTTATCATATATTTTCCTAGGAAAAAATCACATTTTATGAATTGTTTTATTTTATGTATATGATATATTAATTATTTTTTGTCTAAGTTTTTCACCTTGTATAAAATAACAAGCAATGACATCAACCAAGACCGCCGAATGTGTGGCTCCAAGTACCAAAGACTGTAATTTGGCGGTTGATGTGTAGTATCAGTTGGGGGTGCAGTTTGCGGGGGATAAGGGCAATATTGTAATATCGCCAGAATTGGCGGCGTCATCAACCAGCCCATCACATGATTCTGATCTAATAATTGCGGCAAATTGGCAATGAAGACGTTGAACGCCGGCGACAATCTACAATAATTTTAACATTTTATTATTATAAATTTTACTAAATTGGCAAAAATTACAAATGTTTAAGAGCAAGCTAATGTAAATATTCGATGCGTAATTTGACGTACATTTTAGTCGGCTGTCGATAAGATTAGGAATTGTTTCGTTCAATTAATTAAAATATTTTTTACAATCTCATTGTGCCCGAGAGCTATTAAACTGCCAATATAATTCAAAAGTGCTTACTTATAATAATAATTAACACAATAATGTTACGGAAATCTTACCTTAAACGTTGCGGAGTGGTATGGAAAGTGCGCTCAGTCTGATTGTATCCTAATAAAAGATATAAGTGCCGCAACACTATACCTTGCGTTTTCGACATTGGTTTCTCATCCGTCGGATAGGCCTGATTAAATGATATTAATTTATAAATTTGGACACGTAAGATTAAGAAAATGTGTTGCGATTTTTTTAATATCTGATGTTAAATATATATAATCAAGAGCGTTTTTCCTCTTCTTTCGTGTTATAATTCAATAGATTAATGATTTACCTGATCTTGTCTCGATAGAAATTGCATCAACAGGAAGACTAGTAGGTGCATCGTTTCTTTATCTGCTTCTTCAAGATCCACGATTTTGTGAGTATATCCTGGTAACGTGCTAGCTTCGTCGACCATGTTCAATGAATGTATATGGCCATCTGCAAAGTTTTCCAATATTAATTAAGTTCTGCAGGTAGAACAGATTTGCCAAAAAGAAGGAATAAGATCTACAAAGTAAAAATAACTTAATTTTGACTATATTTCTATATCTATCTATGTTACTTTTCACGATTCAAAGAATTAATCATAAATATATACGCTAAGTAAATCATAAATTTACGATAAACAACAAAGGAAAAGCATGCACATTTTACCTCAAAAGCTAATTGAAGCGATACACGAAGGAAAAGTAGATTATTAATTCAAAGCTCCAGATTAACGCGAAAGAATGAAATAATTTATTTTTATATCGTATATAAGGCATACAGTTTGTCTTACTATTCTTGCAGAGAAAAAAATCTTCCTAATTTAATCTATTTAACAAAATGAAAAAATGTGAATTATTTTTAAATCTTCGTTATCACTTACTATGTACATTTATAAAACATATTTAGAAGCAATTTATGAACTCTTTCATAATTTGCTCGATCGATTTACGATTTTGCAAACACACATTAACAGGCACTAAAAGCATTTCTGCCAATCCAGCTTTGCATTGCTACTTACCGTTCGACCTATTCGACCGAACGATCCGTCTGGAGTCGATTGCTTTAACATCCTTTAATAGTCCGTGTAATACAAACGAGCAACATATCTGCGCGTATATATATACATTTATGTCTCGTCTACAGCTACGCAGGCAACACACGCTACTCTACCTGGAATACTGTTATTAGGCGGGGTGGACCCCAACAACTGACCCAGTCCGAATCTCGAGCTCTTCCTTTTCAAGATCGGCGCGGAATACTGTCGGCTGTACACCTTTTCCTTCTCTGCGAGAAAGATGCGGAAAATAAAAGGAGAAAAGTAACACACAGTGTACGGCATAGTCTGTGATGTGCGCGAGAAGGCGATAGGGATAAAGGACGATAGAGAAAAGCGGGAACGTAATTAGGGCACGTACCTTGCTTAGTGTCTTGTCGAGGTATCATCGACGCGGGCGCGGACATCGTACGCTTGTAAGGCCACTTTGTGCCGAAACTCGCGCTCAGTGTCTTTACGGAACTCGCCCCGCTACCGTCGGATTGAGATAACGCTTCGTGGGCGCGATGCAATTTCTTCATAAATACTTCGCTATTCATATCCGTGTTTTTCAGATCTACAATAGGAAAGCTTATTCAGAACGACGATTTACTCAAGCAACACAATTTTTTTTTTTTTTAGATAACGTGGCATAAAACATTTATATTTTCGCTATTAGGATAATACTGACCGCGCAAGTAAGCCACATCCCCCGATTTTTCCAAGTTAATTTGTGCCTCGAGAAATAGCGTGTCAAATCGATTCAAGAAAAATTCCCACGTCAAGATACGTCGATCGCTAAGGCTATTGTGTAATTGGTAAAGCGATTGCAGTACCATTGGCCGGTCTACAATTACGGAATCGAATTGTGTTTCCAGGCATAAAATTAACGACTGAAATAAAATTGTAAGTAACAGTTCGAATGTGGAAAACTGCTGTAGAGAGATTTTAGATGAAGTTTTAAGCGCTTGATAAATTTACCCTAATTGCTGTGTCGTGAATAGTACCGAGATACAAGGTAGCACGCTGCGCAACGTATACATTATTGTCGTCCATGCTTGTAATTAAGTAACAAAACGCATTTGCTAATGCAGCTTGAAGACTTAAAATGTTCCGCAATGGCGTTGAATCCATAAATCTCGCGATTAATGTGACGCGTTCGACTGAAATATAGAGAGAATGTCTATTTCTTAAAAATTTAATCTCTACAATTATAAAATAAAATACAGAAATAAGAAGGTAAAATAAAATAATATATATCTGAATTAGCGTGTATACTAGAATTCAAAAGATCCAACTTTAGAATATAATTAATCAAGTAGTCAATGTGTTCATTTTATATGTGATTACCCGCGACAAATCTAACGCGCCAATCGGAATTGTGAAATTCTTCTTGTACAAGCCGCCAGAAAGTGTCGGTGCCGCAGGGTAATGTTACACAATGTAATAACAACGGAACGGTCACTTGTGCTATATGCGAATGCTCTGCGTTTAGGAGCTCCCATAAGCTGTAACAGAATAAAAAAAAAAAAAAGATTGAAAAGGCTGAAATCAAGTTCTCGCATTTTCCCGCCGTCAGTCACCTCCGCAGGAAATATTTCAACACGTCTATAATGCATACTTTTTTATCAATAAGTTTTCTTGGCACCATATAAAGAATCCTTGATGATCCTTCACCGCCGTATTAAACGCATCACCGTACAAACACATCACGTTTAAGCACTGCAGCATGTAGTAAAGAATGTCCGGTTTCTCGATCGTCATTATCTCCTGCAAATAAAATTTTTCGAAAGTATAATTTTTAATCATCTCAATTAGTAAGTATATCTTAAGTAGCTTCGATGATTGTAGAATTTATTTTTGTAGTTGTAGGACTATGAATATTATTTAACTACAATCAGCGCGTAATTATTAAATAAATTAATAACTCTGTGCTTATTGCATACGCATCGCTTATACATTCGCCGCGATTTACAGTACAGTATTTATAGTACCTTCAGCAATTTGTGAATATATTGAAGTTGTTCCGGTAGTTCTTCTATCGTAAAACGAAACTTTCCTACGGAGGTGTGCCAAAAGTCGTCCGAATCAGCTTCCGGACTTAGGCTCACGGGTTCGTCGTTTTCACCTATCAGATGTGGTTTTGCCACGCTCACTGTTGCGGTGGCTGAAAGCATGTGCGCAACAATTCAAGTACTTATATAATTGTTGAAAAGTTGTGACATACACACATACACACATGGAGTATTGGCTTACCGACGTCTGTTTCTGATAGCGTGACCGTTCTCGCGACGGCGGACATAATCTTCTCCGTTGGCATGATAGCTGCGAGGTCCAGCTGTTCCGAAACTGTCTCTACTGTCGCTGTCATAATCTGTTCGAAGAACTGACATAAACGATCAAAATAGCTATTCCGGTAACATAGATTAGCCTACCGTGTCTTTGTGATCGGGCCGTGTCGTAGAAGAAGAGACAGAGAGAGAGAAGCGCATACGGACACATATGCACAATTAAGACAGTTTCAAGTAGCATGCTGCTTTTATTCATGGAGGATTGTGTAATACGCAGTGACGTTAGAAACAACATTTTCTTTTTCATGATGTTTATCTCATTGCCGAGCAAATTTCTTTATGTATTCTCTTTCCTCTTTTTTAATAAAGTCACGGAAATTTAATCGCCAATGAGACAGACATCAAACATATATATATTATTAGCGTTCGAGTTTGAGAGTTCGCCATTTTAGAGTTTATTTGTTAAGAGACGTACGTGTGGCATATGAACTAAGACTCCGCCGACAGAATGCATTTCCGGCACTGGCATGTTGATGACTACATCCGGTTTCGAATCACCCTTCTTCGTCGTCTCCGGTGAACTTTTACGAGCGTCCTCCGCAGATTCATCTATAATTGCCTGAAAAAAACGTTATTATAACTTCCTGTTTCATGTATTACATCAAACTATATTCCAATATTAAAAAAAATAAATTACTATTTATAAACATTTATTTTATAATTTCACTATAATTATATATATATCACAATAATTGTCAATTAAATCGAATTATGAAGTCAACTAACATCAGGAGGATACGCCGGATTTTCTGGTACCATGTAAGTAATCAATTGTAGACATAGCTGATGCCAGATTACCCTTGACTCGCAATAAGAACATTCATCTGACGTATCGCAGATGTGAGAGTTGTTCCAATTGGAGGCAACTATGGACTTCATTAAATGGCAAGCATCTCGACAGACTCGTGTATTAATTCCGGTATGCTTGTCTACATTTTGAAGTTCCATCTGTCAAATTTTTTATTACTTTTTTTATTACACAAGAAAAATTCTAGACATGGTTAATACAACTCTCTTTAAGATTTATATCTCACCTGTTTTAATAATATATCAAGCATGAGAATACAACAAGATAAATTAAGTTCTGCGTTTGTCGTAAATTCCATGTGTCTTGGTGTCGGCACTACATCATCGGAAAGTGGTGTTGATTTTCCCGAATCATTTTCCACTATGGGACCTAAATATTTAAAAGTTGAACAGCAAGCTTAAGATTTTACAGCAAAATATAAATAAGAAATTGCACAAGTGGATCCTATTTAATTTAAAATAAAACTAACATTTTTATAAAGATAAAGATATCCTTTTGGCAAGAGGTATTAAATTAAGATACAATATACTCGATATAATTATAATAATTATAATTGCATACATGTAATGTTTATATCGTCTTCCTTCGTAGACTTGCTTGGCTTTTGTTCTGATTCTGCCGAGCTCATTGACTGCATAACGGCAATTCCGTCGCTGAATATTGAAAATAGTTGATCCAGAGGTAATGTTATTTCTAGCATAGTAAGCGTTTGCAACCAATGAAGAGCCTGTTCTTGCACTTCAGCGCTTGTATTGACAAATCGCTTCGCTATAAAATTATACATTTTCTTGACATCAAATCCTAAAGAATTCATGTCCCGATCCAAGATTTTACTGTAACATGAAGTGACAAGTATTTTTCGTGCGAACGGAAAATTTCAGATACATAAAAATCTTTTTGAGATTAAAAAAACCGCGTACCTCAATATTATTTTTAGCTCCTGAAGTTCATTTTCAGGAACATCATTTACTACCGCTTCCATCCAATGAGGCATCACGTAGTCCCATACGTCGGGTGTGATCACTTCGTACGGTACCAAACAGAATAGCCGATGTAATCCGTCTTTCAGATGCGACGTCCGCGAAGCCAAGGTTTCCCTTTTGATAGAATAGCAATTGATATCAATTATGTTAACGTACCCACTTCCACAAATGTAAAATTAATTTTAATCTCGGTTTAACTTATACTGTTTATGTCTTTCTAATTTTTATATTAGAAAAAGATAAAGCGATCAGTTGAACTTCGGTTAAATCGAGTTAACCGTGAATTGTGTGAAACCGGGCCTTAATCTCAATCGTAAGTAATTACAATAATATTATTTATATATTACGTAAAAGATTTTATTTATTTCGTAAAAATCTCTCCCTTACCAATGACCTCCGACTCTGACGTAGTCCGCAGGATGTGGTAGAAGACAGGAAATAAATACTTCATAATGCGTTTTCATAACTTCTGAAAGCCAGTCGCAGACGTACTCCGATTTTAACTTCTCAAGTGCGCTTTCCGCTTGGCCTGAAATAGTTTTCGATCGATTAAGAAATCGATTAAGTGAAAAGTGAAATATGTTAAAATTGATTCAGGAATGCTATTATAATTCATCGTTAAACTATCAATCTAGCTACATACAATACGATTGGTATAACACATGAACAGATTCGACACTTATCGTTTCCCGTTATTATATGGCATGCAGTAATGCGAGGCTATACATTTTTCCAAGTATTCGACATTTAAGTGCAAATTTCAAATACGTGTCGAGTTGTGCGCTGATTTTTAACTGATCTTTAATTGATATGATACGTTGCATGCAATCTTTATCAACAACGAATTAATACTTTCTATTTGTTTAATTCGCACGACGGAATAGATTGAATTCGGCTAAATATTTCACGCGTATTTTGGCCTAATTTCGGAAACAGATACATTTGTACATCGACATAATAATTTCGGAAACAGATATATTTGTACATCGACATAATTCTCTTGAGACAAACATTGAAGGCTAACATATATTTTACATGTACAGTGTGTATACAGAGGATGCTTACAAATTGTACATCTTGCAACATATTTAGCCGACATACCAACGCTACTACCTACGTCTGGCTCTCTACGTCTACTTGAGTAAAGTGTATATATGCAAAGTGTTAAATTACCAACAGAAAAGATAAGGTGTATAAGTCTTTTTTCAATACCATCGAAACAGTAGGCAGTGACATGAAACCAATGAAATAACATTGATAATAAACGGCCCAGTATTTCAACCGGGGTATCCTCGTTAGGGGTACAAAGTCCCACTAGCAGCCATACGCCATATCTGCCGAGGAGCTGTCGTTCCTCCAAGCTCGTAGGGTCGCAGTGACCGAAAGTACTCCCGATACCGCCAGCACCGCTACTTCCGCCACTGCTACTTCCTACGAACCCCATGCCACCCTTATTGCTAGTACTAGCACTTGTATCTGACGTGTCCCGATTGCTATCGATACTTATCGGTTCAGCTTCTCTGAGTAAACTGCAAAACAAAAATGCCATGTCTAGTTGAGCCGAACTTGCAGCGCGCACACTGCAACGATTACGGTAGCTTGCCTGACAATCGCTTGAACCATATAAGTTTGCGCTTGCGGGTCCAGCTGCGAGATGTGCGGAAGCGCCGTGTGATAAATGTGATCACCGCCACGGCGATTGTTATGACGGATACTGTGACACTGCTGACAATATCGTATAGGATGATTTCCATTGTAGCTCGCGCATTCCGTCGAAAAACAAACGCTGATAGCCGATTTGTCCGCCCCTCTGCAATTCTGATCGAAAACGAAAAGTAAAAAAATATTAGTAAAATTTTTAATAAATTTGAACGACACGTATGTACATATATACGTGCGTGCACTAATAAATTCGAATTCTCCCTGATTTGCGACGCGCTCACCTTGTTCTCGCAGACCATAGACACCTGTTGCATCGGATGCAAAATATCGTAAAACATTTGATTCGGATGCTCCCGATGGATCTCGTTCGCGCACTCGATACAGAGGTAAAGAGGAGGCGGCGATTCAATGGCGTAAGTGATGGAAATGTCATGATTGTAACAGACTTTTGCAGCTTCCGCATTACCGGCATTCGGACAACTATCCCGTTGGCATACGAACGGGGTGAAATCGTCTGGAGGCGCAAACAATAATTTTGTACGTCGCGTAACTCGGGATTTGTCTGTTACCTCTTGCCCGCAACCTATTCTTCTTAATTATTAATTTTAGATTATTTAATACTCACTAGCAAATTTTACCAACACCGCGCGGCGGTCGAATAGATTTGGATTAAACGAAGGCCAGTAATAAAATAGCAATTTCGCAGCTGACGCTCTCGCCGACGCGGTGCCGTAGGCGATAACGCAAAGAATGTCCTTCACAACTCCCGGCTTCAGGGCCATCAAACACTCCAGCAATTGACAATGATGCGCTGGAAGAGAGAAAATGTTCGCATACGTGTAAACGCATACCTACAATTTTAATATTTTTATTCGTACAAATACATATTACACACGTTTGTGATAACAGAAGATTTTAGAAAAGCGTGTGAAATACTAGAATTAATTGTACAATAATTCTAAACTAATATAATTGTATAATTGTCTAAATTAATTGCTCGTATTAATTTTATACTTTTCCCTGTGACACACGTATGTATATCATGATACCTGGATTATTGGAATACTGAAACCCCATCATTATAACAGCAGCCACTGATTGACTAGCGGCACTCTCGTCTCCAATTTCGGGTTTTCTTGCTGAAAGTTAAAATTCTTGTAACAAAAACCATTTTCTTTCTCATTTTCTCTATTGTTAGCTTTCAATTACTATATGATTAAATCTTAATATAAATGTAGCTGCAAGCTATCTGAATAACGTCGTATCACAAAAAATACAAGCATTAAATCTGAGATGCTTAAAACTTATATTTAAATTAATTATTAATCCTAACATAAAATGCGCACTAATCTACGCTTTATCAACTTGTTTTATAGCCGGCAAGCCAATTTTTCACTTAAACGGAAAAGCTTTTATCGATAAAATACTAAAATTTTCTTTCCACACTCACATTCCCTCCCGGCAGCTGTTATTCTCTCTTAGAAAGACGAGTGAACGTGTACTTATCATATATAACACACAGGTTCAAGTAACATCGATATAAATATAAATGTAATAGAAAAACTCACTGATGGTGAACGGTAAAATGTAAAAACAGAGATAATTGACAATTTCTTCATGCAGCTCCGTGGGAAGTACCGATATCGTACTAGCAGTTAAGTACGACAAATTGTTGATCAGATCGTGATCGAGGAACAGCAGCAAGCACGCTAGACATTGTAGCAAGGCTTTCCCGAATGCTAGAAAAATTAATGTAAATTATATTTATTATACGCATAAAAGTTTCAGAGTTGTTTGATAAGGATGTTTCACGAGCGGGAAGAATTACAGGTAGGCAGTTAAATCGTAGTCTATAATTATCGAAAGTATAAATAATTTTTTAAAATCTACTGACTTTTATTTATACCATATAGAAGATGTAAAATGAAGTCTTAATTACATGCTATTTTCTCGATAATTATTAGAGATAACAACGAAATTTTTTTTTAGGATTTACTAGAGTCAATGGGTTAAGTATAAGAGAGTAACACTTTTAATTTTACATCCTGTATAACAGTATTTTTTATAATAATGATAGATTAAGGAAAATAAACCTGGCAAGCCGATGTGAATCAACGGTGTAACGTCAATCATTTGTGTCAATGCATTGTAAAGCTGCTTGTAATCCAAATTTGGAAATAACGCCATTCGTTCTCCGTCGAGCTCTTGCGATTTGATCATGTCGAACGGCGACACGGATGATTCTTTTAACAGACCTGAAAATTTTTATTGTATATTTCCTTTGCTGGATTATCCAAATGTTTATGTTAAGAAACAATAATGCGAATATTCTTATATATAATAAGGAGAGAGCATCACAGTTAATTGTTACGCGCAGTTCGTATATACATTTCGATCACTTACATAGCAAGGTTTGAGAAAAATATTTTAATATGTTTGCGATGTCTAAACCGGAAGGTATCGGCTGGGTCCCATAAAGTAGCCGTTGATAAGCATCGTGTAAACTAGCGAGCTTTAAACTATCTGCAATTAAAAATTTTTATAATAAAAATTTCAATCATTTTCCTATTTTTTGAAAATTAACTCTATCTTTAAAACTTGTTTCGATATACCTGTTATTAATAATATATATATGTATAAATTACAACAAAAATTTCTTTCTTTCTCTAACAGACAGAAATAAGTATAATGTATATAGTAAACGTAATGTGATAATTACATGATGCGTATCTGGTTCCCATCATGTTGATCCAGCTGAGCGAGCTCTGCACTCTCACGTGTCAGGATGCATTAGATCACAGTTTTTAACTCTGACAATAAATAATTCTGACAATAAAATTCTAAGTGAAAGTAAGTATTGTAGAATCGACAGAAAGAATTATTTTGAATGATAATATCTTCGACGATTCTCCGGGGTTGACATATTGGGCGAGTTCACGACTGGAATCATCCGCAAGCCCATCGCAAGCTGCGAGGACGAGCGAGGAAAACAGACGTGCGCGCATTTTCGTATTGATCCATTTGGAACGCTCTGCGATACTGCGCATTGATATATTTTTTGTCATTCTTCAGTTAATAGTCACATTTTCGTAGGAATAATAAAGCGACTATTATTTAATTATATTTTATATCAACTGACATATTTTCTACTAGCCGATAAAAAATTTAATTTGCTTATTACATATACATATTATATTGTCGTATATATGTATGCACGTTTTTTTTAAATTTATTGCGGGATTTGCTAAACAGAATTTTAGTCAATCAAGTATTAATTTTATGTATTTTTGTAAGTATTTTAAGAGATTTAAATTGACATTATAATTATTAGAGATTTAAACTTCACTTGTTAGCGGAGACTCGAACCCGAGCAAATTCCAGTTAAATTAGCGGAGATTCGAACCCTATTTCGCGGTAACCGAAGATTCAAATTTTAGTGGAGATCTAATGCCATCTAGGGAAGACGCTTAAAATCGCACTTAGCCGAGATTCAAACCTTCGCTTAGCGGAGATTCAAACCCCCACTTACAATTAGCGGAGACATAAACCCCATTTCTCCTTGAAAGCATGCAATATGGCTACGGCAGGAGTTCGATTGGATAAGATGGAAGAAAATGGCATGCGAAGTGTTATTAAATTTTAGTGAAATGTTTACTTGCTCCGGTTGTGTAGAATGGGAGGCTGCATAGGTATAACGAGGGCAAGAAATGCCTCAATCAATGATACATCGGAAAATTCGAGCAGAACTAATTCGGGTGAGATTGTCTATCGAAATCTCTTGTAGAAAATACATTGGACATCAACTAACCTTGAAGTCATTTTAACTTTATTTTTGTCTTTGTATCTGAGGTGCACGTTATCTATTAAGTGTAGTATCGTTCATATCTACCCAATTAAGCTTAGTATTTATATAAATGACATTTGAGTATTATCATGATATCAGCTGAACAGTAATGCATGGAATATGTGTGGATTATATGGCTAATTTTTACTTGACACTTTCTAACGGTCTTAGTTCAATAACGCTTTATTTATTATAAAATTTAGACTTGACTCGGTTCTCTTATTATCTAATGCAATTGTAATACATAACGATTATACGATTGGCCAAATGATACAAAAAAAAGGAACGTATAAAAAGCATTAAAAAAATTAGATCGCCTATTGCCATTAATCAATGTAAATTTGTGTATTTCGATATAGCCGTTCCATATAATACACGATAAAAAACATAATATTCTTACAATAAAAGTTTTAACGATCTTAAAAAATTAATTTTTATTTATCTCTGTGATTGAAATAATTTGTTTATATATAGGGAATACAAGAAAAAATCATCTTCTATGTCACGAGGTAATCAGATGGAAATCGGATGTACCTCTGACCGAGGGTCAGCTGAGAAGTAAGCGAGATGAGTTTTGGGACACTGCACCGGCGTTTGATGGCCGTAAAGAGATTTGGGATGCATTGAGGGCAGGCGCAACTGCGGCGGAAGCGCAGGATTATCAGTTGGCACAGGCCATATTAGACGGGGCTAATATTTCTGTACCAAATGGTTTCTTAACTGAATGTTACGATGAGTTAGGAACTCGTTATCAAGTACCTATTTATTGTTTATCCTACCCAATTAATATCGTAAAAGAAGACAGTGGGAGAGACTCACCTGCTGATTGCTCAGGTAATGAGATTTTCAGAGTTTATCTGAATGTTATTTAATTTGCAACATAATTTTATATCTTATCTCTGTAATTTTTGGTCAATTTAGAACCAGTCGATGAAGGAACAGAACAAACTTTAAAACTTAGACTATCGACTACTTTAGGAGAAGTTAAACTACCTGTTTACAGCAATGACACTATTGCTATCGCTAAGAAAAAATTACAGGTTTGTATAACATTAATTATATATTTAATTCAGTTTACATATGTGAGAATAATTATGATAATGATAATTAAAAAAATAATAATAATTGTAGAGTCAAGAAGGTTTAGAACCCTCACGTCAAAGGTGGTTCTTTGGTGGTAAATTGCTTGGTGATAAAATGCATATAGAAGAAGCAAAGGTACAACCAGGTTACATAATACAAGTAATTGTAAATCCAGAGAAATCAGATAACCTATCTGGCAAGACTAGTTGAACTGCATAAGGACATAACAAAGTATGTTTCAATCAATAATAAGCATACTTTTACGCTTGTTAACAAATCTTGTTAATCATATATCAAAGTAACACGGTTTATTATGGTTTTTAGTATTTTGTCACATAATCATCATGAGTGATAAATCATTTTAGGATAAATTGGACCCAACAAAATTTTCTGTTACAAATTTTCGCCATAAAATCGCGAATTAAGTGCAATCAATATTTTTTCGTTGTATCATATATTTATCCATATACGTTATCATATACTGTAAAGAAAAAGTTATGTAAGAATAAGAGAGAGAGATAGAGAGAGAGAAATACTAATAGAATAAAAAAGCATATCTTTATAAATTCGGCTTTCTTCAATATGATATATTTTCTGCAATAAGAAAATTGACTGAACCGATTTATTTATATTTACGTAAGATATATATACATACAAATATATGAACATACTATTTTTTATAATTCATATAATATGTAAGTTCACAATTTCACATTATCAAAATCTTTCTTTTATGATTGCAAAACTCATTAAACGTGACAAATTATACATTTAAACGGAACGGCCATTATGTGAGATGTTTTATAATGGAAAAATATATATATCATGTATACTTTATATATACATATTATATAAAGTATAGGATATTGCTTTTGCAAAATAGGGGGAAATGGTAATTTTTTTATCTATTTGTGTCATTGTCATTACATCACGTACCAATACAAGGGAAATAACTACATTCAATGGACAATAGTGAAAAGAAAATATAATACTCATTGCAAAATACTACTAAACTTAGGACTCGTTTAACGATCTTCTATGTTCTACTTGCAACTATTGACTTATTTCTTTGTAATATTTGTCACGAGTTAGTCTTACGTAAGAACGTAATATAAGAATTTATTTCAGTTATTTCTTAGTACGTATATTTTTCACTAAACTAATATTTCTGTTCTAATACACCAACTGTCCTACACCCTAACGTATAGTAAAATAATTTTAAATTATTGTATTCACATTATATCTTCTCGTAAAAATCTAAATTTTTGTAGGCCTAACACATTGTTTTGTAAGTAAAAGTTAAGATGTTGAATAAGATTTTGACAACTGAATCGTTTTAGAAGAGAATTACGATAATAAGACTAAATAAGGGTAAATTTGCATTTATCTCACATAAACAAAATTACGAATTATATAACTAATAGGTTTGCCGTATATGCAATGCATATATTGTATATACCAGAGACAAGTTCTCAAAGAGTGCTTTGCATCAAACAAGTCAATGATTATCATTATTGAATAAGACAGTTTGATCGTGATAACCTGTGTATTTTATATGTATCACTTAAATTGTGCGTATAAAAATCTGCACTGCCCAATTTTCGACTAGTTCATTAAAATTTTAATATTTTAATAGCTCTGAAACTTAATTTTATCAGCTACAATCAATTTCCTCTTTTTCTTCTAAAGATGTCAATAAAGTGAAAAAAAATTTTTTTTTCACACAAAGGACGAAGAGAATTTAATATATTCGAAAATTATAGAGAAATTATAAAATTGCATTTATACGCATATTAATATGTAGTATTAATTATTAAGTACTGTTCACGCAATGCAGAAGAGTCACAATAATGATAAATCTTTTTATCAAACTGATGTTAAGCTCAGCAGATATAATTATTTCGTAATAGTTTTAAAAGTGTCAAAATTAAAAGAAATACCAGGGCAGCTTGTATGGTAAAAAAATTGAGCGCTGTAATCATTATTTCTCTCATCAAAAGATGTGCTCTATAATACACGCAAGCACGTAGTAACAAGTTCAAAAGATATTAAATAAGGTCTCTAGATTATATAATTCACGTACATTTATATTTGTAGATTGTATGTAACAATAATTAGTATAAAATTTGGCCGTTTTGAATAATATTTTCTTTTATATCCAATAATAAAATGCAAGTTCTATTAATACTAGCGCTCAGTTTAATGTTAAGCAAAAGTGTGATGTCAAACGTCGCCAAAATAGGAAGAAAATAACTCTTATGTAAATAAAAATTGTTACAATAATGAAATGTAATTTTAACTGCCTGATAAAAATGGTACTTAATATTAATAATACTGTATTGGACCAATGCATGCGAAGTATTTTAAAATCAACAAAACAATTGGCCATAATAGAATAAGTGCCCTATATGTAAAGATATTTTCTGAAGAATTGATTTAAATAATAAATTATATCTAATAACAATATAAAAGAGTTATTTTTCGCTTAGGCATAATTCATATATATTTCGGAATAATTTAGAATCGTAATTTAAATGATATTTGAACCACTCAATTTTATTTTGCATATGTATTTTTTATAATTGTTCTGTATATTTCACGATCTTTATGCACTTATATTTTTTTTTTAAATCGTGTCGCATCTTGTAAACGTAAATTAATTATAATTATATAAAAAATAATACAAAATAATTATTTCACGTTACATATGTTTGATAATATACATGTTGTTTAGAAAACAAAGTTGTGTATATAATAGTTCCTAAGATTAATCACTAATTATTATAACATATATTGTGAAATAAAGCGCAAAAACGTTAAAAGCGTTGAAAAGTTCTATATCCTACTACTGAAATAATTAATAAGTAACATAACATGAGAATAAATAATGAGAAAAATGCCACGTTTCTTTTGTGGATAAATATATATATTTTTATTTTTAATCTGTTATAAAATGTTATATAAATCTCTATATAAAATGTTATATAAGTCTCTAATTATAGTTTCACCATTTTACAAATTTATTTAGCATACTTTCCAAAGTATTTCAGTTCGTGGAATAGCCAAATTATAGTACTTAAAAGTAAAAGACTACCAGACTGATGTGACGCAGCTAGCGTTACGGGAACCTGATATAACAGAGTCGAAATGCCTAAAAGTACTTGAAGGTAACCAGCACAAAGTACCGCAACCACAGCCTTTCTTCCATGACCAGGAAGTTTATGTTTACGAGACAAAATACCCAAACAAGTTATTAACGTTAAGGTGGTGATTCCCTGCATAAATAGAGGGTACATATGAAAAAATGTAACGTGCTTAACGTACTATATACACAGCTTACCAAAATCCTGTGATCAAATTGAACTGTAGTCGGATTTTCCGTGAAGTTTTTCAATACTGGAGACAAGCCTAGTAAATCGTCAGGTATCCACTTGTCTGCCATTCTTGGGAAGGTGTTATAAATGAGACCGGCATCCATCCCGGCTACAAGTGCTCCCGACAAAGCGGTGAGAAATATCAGCCCTTTTGCCGAGTGAATTAATCCTTTGAATTTTCTCTGCGCTTTCAGTGTATTCTTCGCGATTGTGGTGCCAGAGAGATTAGCAGTTAACTTTTGAGCGGGTAACAGATGATACAAAGCGTTATAGAGAAAGCTAGCGTACAAGAATAATGCTAAACCGAGATGCGCGGCTAAACGATATTGCGACACCCGCGGCACGTCGGAAGGATCTTTAAAACGATCTTCCAATCCAGATTTAACCATATACCATCCCATAAGTCCTTGCAAGCCTATCAGTGATCCTAAGATAACAACGCGCTTTTTCAGTCCAGATCTCAGCATACCCTTGTACCAGAAATATGTTGCTGGAATTATGAATACAGCGCCAATTAAGCGTCCCCACATTCTATGAAAATATTCCATCCACCAAATACGCTTGAATTCCTCCAACGTCATATTATAGTTGGTTCTATAGCAAAATTAATATAGCATGTATATATAGATTTCTATACATTACATTGATTTTTCGACACTTTATCAGTACGTCGTTTCTCACATTTTATATTCAGGAAATTGTTTGTAACGTTCAAATTCTGAGAGCCATTCAGTCTCATTGAGAGGCATTTTTTCTCCCAGCAATCTCCAGGTAACCATAGACAAGCCTGATTCGGTGAGTCTTGTTATACCACCTAAATATATAGAAAAGAGGAGAAATAATCTTCAGCTATTATCATAAATGCATATTTTATTTGCTTTAACATGTACTTAATGTCTACTGTACGATTAAATATTACACAAGTTTTAATTGTGTATGTAGCTACCCTTTATTAAGTTTTTAAAGAAAAAAAAATGTTACATTAGAAATTCTATTTTCCATACGTCTTTTCCACAATGATCTTCATTATGACGCAGACATAATGGTAGCATACAAAATAAATGAGGGTACCTAGTGCGACCGCTACGAAAACCATGCCGCCGCAGGTGAGCAACCAAGATCCCACAATTTTGTCGTGTTTACCGCTCGGCTTCGAGGCATAATTACGAGCTACGAGGTTCACTTGTTTAAGCGATCCCTGTCAATCGTTAAAATTAATTTGTCTAACATTGTTCAGCTTATTGAAAATGTACAGTCGTGGATATAACAGTCGCAACACTTTTTTTCATAGGTTTTTAGTATAATACATATTTTATAGGTAACTAATATTTTTTGCAAATTCGAACCACGATTGTGTGTACTAGCTTTAATCTAGAAACAGTACATCAATCAATGTGGTTCGCATTTGCAAAATATTAGTGCGTTTTAAAATCTATTAAAAAAAAGTGTCACAACCGATATGTCCACGGCTGTACAGCATTGTCAGGTGTGTCCCGCGCGGAGAGGCACCTCATATTACCTTTTGTAACAGGTATTTCGAACAGTATTCCCTCAAAGAGACATTGCTACATCGCCCGACATCGACTCTCGTATTTGTAAACAAATGTTGCCGGCTGAGTACGCGTCTCGTAGCGTTATACGCTCCTAATACTTTTGTACGGTACCTCACGATACTCAACATACTGCAATTAAAATACAAGACACGGCGAGCGCATTAGAATAAATGTATAATTGCGTACTGACGCGTGTGTGTGTGTTTACGTGAAGCGTTAAATTCTCGAAAACGCAAAAGATGCGATAAGATTACGCCACTCCCGGCAAAAATATTACCGCACCTCTCGAAATCACTCCCGCGCATACGGCGAAGATTATTCTAATTCATTCTCATTCTATCTCTTTCTCGCCTCTATTCCAGGAGGGTCTCTATTCAAACAGCTGATCGCCTCGAGTCGGGAGAATCGTGCGACTCATGCGGCGGGCGTTTAGGTTTCCTACACTTTTTCACGACGAGATTTATGTTGGCTGCCCTTTTCGCAATCAGGGTAGGCAACCGAAATTGACCGAAGTGAACTCTGAAATTTCACGACGAGATTTATGTTGGCTGCCCTTTTCGCAGTCAGAATAACCAAACCAAAGTTCGATCATGTGCTGAATGTCTCGTGTAAACAACGGATTTTTTGGTTATGGCTTCGTCCCCGAATTTTGATTTAAAAGAGCGATTAGATATTAGTTTGAAAGATACAGCGGCTCTAAGTTCACTATGCAGAAATATAGCTTTCGGTACGTTTCTTACGAAAAATTTTAATACACATTTTTTATGCACTTGCGTTGCAATATTAAAGAACTGGTAGTAGGATAAACACAACAGTTGAGTTTTCACGCTCAAATATCTGTGGAATTAAGTAATGTACTTTGTTCTTTTAATTTTATTATTTTTCAAACTCGGAAAAATGTAATTTCAAATTATATATTTATATAAACTTGAATCTTGCTACAATTTACTATTCTTTTTTTTTTACTTAAGTATATTGAAATCTTTGATTATTTTGTTATATACATAATAAAAAAATCAATCTAAAATTATAGAAGCATATATTCTGTATTATAGAAGACACTAAAATGTTTTGTTTCAGAAATAGAATCAGGTTCCATGAAACTTTGTACATTTGTGGAGATACTAGGTTCCTACATGACAGACCAAAATGTTCTTACCAGGGAGAAGGGGGTTACGGCTCTTTCCTCCGTTTTGTCGCATCTACCCCAAGATTATCTCACTGAATCAGAATTGTATTTTATTACAACGTTTTATTGCGACAGGATGAAGGATCATTACAGTATTATACCATCTGTACTAAATGGTATCCAAGCAATTGTAAGCACTTGTCTAAGAAAATCATTTTATCTCTTGTGTTATATTTTCCTCTTTCAGTGAATTTTTACAAACTTTTTTTTAGGTGTATATGACTCATTTACCTCACACTGCACCATCGTCCTTATTAAAAGTTATGTTTGAACATGTACAATGTCAGTCTCAGCTGTTACCTGAACGTTGCAAAATATATTTAATACTTAAAAATTTGATAGAGAATAGATCAGACGATTTGAGATCTATGGGACCAGATTTAGTTTATGGTGTTATCAGCTCTATGGATGGTGAAAGAGATCCGAATAATCTCATGCTACTGTTCAATATGCTACCACATTTTATAAAAGAATTTCCATTGGGTCATTTAACGGAAGAGATGTTTGAAGTTATGGCGTGCTATTTTCCAGTTGATTTTAATCCTGTAATTATATTACAAATTTATTTTTTGGGTAACATTTGTGTAGCATTTAAATATATAATTTATAAATGTTTTACAGTCTGGCGTGGAGGATCTAAATGTAACACGAGAAGATTTAGCAGAAAAATTGGTGCCCTGCTTATGCGCTGTACCAGAGTTTGCAGATTATTGCTTACCCCTTATACTTGATAAATCATATTCTACTCTCAGGGTTGCTAAACTTGATTCTTTAAATCTACTACGTGAAAGTGTTCAAACATTTGGGCTGTCAAAAATAGAATCTTACCTACCAGACTTGTGGACAACTTTAAAGAAAGAAATAGTGCCAGGAAGAGACGTCGAAATAAGAGACGTGGCTTTACAAGCGATGACATCTTTAATTAGAGTTACATCGATCGAGGAAAATATTTGCAAAAATTTTATTGACAAAATAATCGCTGATATAAAATCGTCCTTGTGCGATGTGCAACTTAGTTTGTATAGACCTGTCCAAACGCTACTGGAAACGATAGCCACGATAAACAAAACAATATGTGTACAAATCTTGCAAGTTGTAGTACCTCTATGTATCGGACAATATTCTACAAAGAATTCATTAAACGATAAAATCGCATTGATAGAAACTTTAAATAATTTTATGAAAATATGTTCTAATTACGATTTCTGTATTCAAGGTAAATTGAGAGATATAATATTATTTGAACTATAATATAATATCGATATATTTTGTATATACAATATAGAAATATAATGAAATTTAATATAGATGTTCCAGAGTTATCATGGACGAATATACCTCAAACATATTTAGATGGCTTGACAATAGAAAGTTTTGAATTAAAAAGTAAAATATTCTTTGGTTTAACAATCCAAAAGGCACATTTGAATGACGTACAACGCTCTACATTATATAATGCGATATGCAATGAAATTGAAACAGGATGCGATAAAATACAAATTATATGTCACACAACTATTATAGATTTTGCTGCGTTATACCTTGAAGAAATATCAATGTTAGTTAAAGAGAAATTGTTATCAAACTCAGGTAAGTGTGTGTCTTGAATACAGATATATAGTTGTTGTGAATTTGCTTCTGTCAATTGACAGAAGTGATATTATTTGAAAAGTGATATATTAATGAAATGTTTCAGATGAAACGGACGTAGAATTACTGAAACGTAGAATAAAGGCTTTATCGGCAATTGCAAAAATACGTCAACTAGGCTGTGTAATACTTCCGAAAATTGTTACGATGTTAACAGACACCGTTGATACCGATATATGTATCACAATATTACTGAATATCCAGAAATTAGTTGCTTTAAAGAAATCTGATTACAACATACATCAATTTTTATACAAGGAATGCCATATTATTGATAAATTAATTTCATACGAGACAAATGTTGTCGATCACAAAATGTTGATATCTAATATCTGTCAGTTAATTATACGAAGTCTTACAATCGAAGAACAACGTGCGATCGTAGCGAAATACGCTGCGGCTTTAGATACAAAAATTCCCGAAACTGACGTAACTATAATGATGAATCTTTTCATTTCTTTACGGAAAGATATCAATTTGAACCTAAATAATAATACGGTGGAAAATCTGTACAATCTAGCAACTAGCAATTGCAATCTGAATATAAGACAAACAAGCTGTAAATTTCTGTCTGTGTTATTAAATAAGATGAAGGTGTCGGATCTCGATAAGATTGTTTCTTATCTAGAAGACAAAATAAATAATAATTTAAATGCGAATAATGACATTGAATTAAAGCAACATACAGTTCACTTTCAAATTTGGATGACTAAAGCACTCGTCATGAGAGGATACGCAAAGTCTCAATACTTTCTGGAAAATGTACGTATGGTTAAATGTAATTATAATAATTTAATACTCGATTATGACGTGGATAATATAGATAAAATAATGTTACCGTGTCTTTGTTTTTACAGCTAACACATTTATTAACTCATGATGAAATAGGTCAATTCATAGGTGAACGATACCAAATTTTAGTAAGCAAATATGAGGATATTTTGATAACGGAAAATTTCTGCGACGTGAAAATTTTTTATAAACAAAGAGTGTTCGAATATTTGTTGCGACAAAATATTAATTTGACAAGCACAACCAGACAGAATTATCTTATTGCTTTGGTACATTTATTAGAACAAATGCCTGAAGAATTATTATTCTTGCATTTAACTGAGGTAAGTTTTCGTCATTATTGATGATAAAAATATTACATCACCTTGAAATGGGAATAATATTTTGATTAATGTATTACGTTATCAGTTGGTGCCGCTGTTGATCGAATCTCTGTCTCTTAACAATGAACATTTAGTTCTCTGGGCATTGACGTCATTTAAACTTTTACTTGATACTAAACACGACGTGTTTTCTGATAATTTACAATGTGTTATACCAAGGCTTATGCAATTATCAACGCATCGGATTATGGTAATTAATTATTTACATTGACTTCAAATTTTTGTTGTATCACTATGTAAATCAGTGTTTTGGTATTAATAGGATGTTAGAATTGCGGCTCTAGAATGCCTAGCGCATTATAGTAATTATCCCATTATTCTAATCAATCCATACAAGCAGACTGTATTAGACAAATTGGGGATAATAATCGACGATCGCAAACGTTTAGTCAGAAAGGCTGCGGTGGAAGCGAGGATACGATGGTATCTAGTAGGTGCATCTGGTGAACAGTCGAAGGAATAAACGATATCGTTGTTTGATTTTGTATAGATATATCTAACGATATCTATGATTTTTATAAATATTTTTTGCTTTACTTTATATTCTGAAAAATGTAAATTTGTTATAATTAAATATTATCACGTTATAAATCTATAAATTTGTATTTGATTGTTTTTATTTACATGTCTAATTCGCAACATATTTTCCTGGATATCTCCTGAGGTCTTCCTATGTCTGTTTATCCCAGATATCTTTCTTAATTGAATAAAGAATTGATTTTTATAAATGGATTAAAGTCACAGCTAACTTAGACGTGTTTAGTGCAGCGCAGGCATGGGCGACGGTAAGAACATGCGATTGTAACATTAAGACTTCTCTTTTATTTAATTGAAGAATTAAGTACGAAAAAAAATAACATCAGCATTTTTTTGAATATATAAAATATTTGATTTTTTTTCTTATTAAATACCTGTGTGTCTACATAGGTGTGGCAAAGAGTGGGGCATACAAATATGACGATGGTACAAAATATATTGGTGATTGGAATCGTAGGGGACTGAAACACGGTGCTGGTCTACTAGCTCTTCCGGATGGAACGCGATATGATGGAGCATTTCAAAATGGATTATGCTCAGGCTTGGGAGTTATTGTATTTCCCGACGGAGCGAAGTAAGTTTTGTGCTGCAAAATTTTTACTCCACATTTCGCGTGTCACTCAAAAATATTGTCCCGTCGTATATTTGTGCAAACCATTTACATTCACTTTTTCTTAGGTACGAGGGAGAATTTATGCAAGGATGGTTTCACGGCCACGGTGTGTTCTGGCGAGCCGACGGAATGAAATTTGAAGGGGAATTTCGTGGAGGTCGTGTCTGGGGCTTAGGTACATAATTAAATCGATAATTTATTAACTCATAACTTTGTAAATAAAGCGCTGCAACCGATTTGACTATTGGATTAGGACATCAATGCAATTTTTCAATTGTAATTTAGACGTAAATTTTATCGTAACATACTTTCTATTGATTAATCAGGTTTAGTGACTTATGCTGATGGATCGCACGGATTTCCGAGGAACGAAGGTTTTTTTCAAGACTGCAGATTAGTGAGGCGACGACGTTGTCCTGATATAGTGCAAAAGGCGCAACAAATTTCTATGATGGCACGTGTTCAGTGCAGCTAAGCGGAAGTAGAATTGTAGACGTATATTAGCTAATAAAAGAGAATATATAATCTTCATTCACCGGCTCATATTTCTCTATCTATTGATATTAATTTAATAGGAGTAAAAATCAGCATCTTAATATTTGGATAAATTTGATTATTAATATTCTTCATCGTATTATGCGTGATATATATTTACATCTTTTCAGTGTTAATTATCCGCTCACAAATAAAATTTCAATGTCTGAAGCTCGAATTCAATGTCGTATATTCGAATTCATATCAGGAATTCGTGCAGAATTGGAAAAAGGAATGCAAATTTATCTTGCAGTTTATGTAAAATTAAGATGCGGTTAATGTCAGTGATACCAGTTTCCTGAATACAAAATGAAATGTAATTGTAACGAGTTACGCCCTGAAAGAAAAAGTTTGAGAGGGAATACAAGGCTAGACTACTTTCCGCTCGAAGAGGCGTGGCCAAGCCGGATGTTCCAGTTTTGAAGACGAAAGGCACCAATCGATATACTCGTAAAATTCGCATGTTTAGTATAACAATATATGAAATTTGAAATCTTAGAAACATTAATATGACAGAATAAGAAGTAAATTCTCCATATTGCTTTTCTTATTCTTATGCTTTATAACTTATTTGAGAGAATATAAAAGATTTTAGTATATACATATATATAAAATAAAATTCGTTTTGTCTTATAAAAAAGTAAGGAAAATTAAATTCAAAATTTTATTCTAATCGGTGTTATTAGAAACTCAATGCATTCTCATTAAGGGCGATGCATTAAATAATGTTTTAAAATTTATAAAATTTAAACGTAATTGCAGGTAGAGATAGAGAGAACTTTAAATTAATAAATAATTGAAATTAATAAATTCTAAATAATTATCTCAAGAACGTCATAGGAAAAAACGGGAACATTTTAGGTATTTATAAATCATCGGAAGGGCGTAACGATTCAACGGGGAGCAAGACGTTCGGCGCAATGGCGCAATATTAAATATATCCTTGACACTATATCCCACCATGGGCGAACCATGTGGGTACCGAAAGATTTCGTGTGGCTCGTCGTTTGTCTGCCAAGTATAAAAGTACCGATTGTCACGGATTGTAGCATTCGTATTTCGGTTCAGACGCAAATAAAGTCGTTGCAGAATCTTCCCCGCATAGCAATAATGGCAGCTAAGGTATGTACGATCAACTGCGATAAATTATGGATTATGTCGAGTATAAAGAACATACGTTTAGAGATCTGCGCTCATCATCAACGAAGTCATTAATGGAGAATTCTATTTTCTATCCAGCTATTCGTAATCGCTTGCATCTTGGCCGCGGCCAACGCCGGCTACATCGGAGTGCCTTCCGCTCTGCAGTATCACGAGTTCACGCCGATAGCGCACGTTGAACCCCATGCCATCACGTCGACGTCCGACAATATACTTCGCAGCCCCGGCAATCTCGCGCAGGTGGCCACGCAAACGAAGACCATCGACACGCCGTTCTCCAGCTCGAGCAAGACCGACATCCGCGTGACTAATCCGGCCGTCACCACCTACGCTCATCTCGCTCATCCAGCCCCGTTGACGTACGCCGCAGCCGCTTTACCCGCGGCCGTGCGCCCGGCTGCTCTCGGAGTCGCTTACTCGCCGGCCGTCGAAGTGTCTCACATGAGCTACAGCAGCCCGATCGGAATCGCCTATGCCTATTAAGCGTCGATTGTATCAGACGCGACTTTATTATGATATACATATATTTATTCGAAAATTCTCGACACCTGTAACTACTTCTGCGTACGTGGCAAATTAATGACACTACAATGTAAGTAGTTGCGCAATAAAAATCCTACTTTATTCTATCAAAAGCTTGATCTTTCAACCCCATAAGTCTATTCGTTTCTTAAGGGACTGAATTAATTATCACGATTGATAAATCACGAGGTGAGATGTGTACAGCGGAAACTATTATATCACAACGCGTGTTACCTCGCATATTATCTTATTTTAGGAATTTAATTTGTAATAGGGACGCTGGGGGTAAAATGCTTTCTACCAGATAGAACACCCAAGTTTTTTTTATATATGAAATTATTTTATTACTATTTCTTGTTTTTTTTATCGCGGCGCTTATCAATAATTTATCAACAATTTCAAGTGGGACGGGGGAAAAACATTCTAATAGAAAAAGAAAAGAATTTTGTACATACTGACTTTAGGGAGATCTGCGAAATGCATCAGCGAATTGTATATGTATCCGATATAAAGGGTAAGGTACATTCTGCGATGTGTAGTTGTTGATAGGGGTAGCGGCAGGTTTCTTATATCTTATTAAATAAAGGATCTAGCCCTTAAGTCCCCACGCGCCATTGTTCCACGCGCCATTGCCCCATCCGCCGGCGTTACCCCATCCGCCGGCGTTACCCCATCCGGCGTTACCCCATCCGGCGTTACCCCATCCGGCGTTACCAGCCCATCCAGCATTACCGGCCCATCCAGCATTACCCCACGCTGTAACAGATTTAGCGAACGTTAAATTAGATAAACAGTGAAAAGGAATTGAGAAAGACAGTTCGCATCCTCTAGCGATCAATTAATTGCAAGGCTACCATTCGTGTATGTGATATACATTAATAACTTGAATGGTTCCAAAATCGTTGCAGGATGCTAACTCTCTTAATGCCGTATCACGTGAAATTCTGCGTGCTCTTTCAACAATAAAAGAATTATCCATACATTTGACGGGAACAGCGACAGCAACCGCAGCTGGTTTGACAGCAATCGCCGGAGCGAGCAAGCCGGCGTATACGTTTACGATGGCCAACAGGCCGAAGACTACCAAGATCTGCAAGATTTAAACGTTTCTTTATTTTCGAAAATTTTAAATTTCAGGATATTATGTCTTATTTACTGGATTATTAAATGGTTATTTAAATGATTTTAGATCACATCATGTTCAATCTCTCTTAAAATAATTATAATTATTAATTTTATATGTTGATAATCGCGTTGTCTTAAAATTAAAATGTTAGTAATTATGCGATGTATGAGTTATACCGTTTTTACAATTGATATAAATATTATAATTCTAGAAATATAAGTCTATAATCTTAACTTGAAGCGTAAAGAAATACATTATTTTTATTCATTTTTACAAATTGACGAATATGAAAATTACGCAAATAATAATATTGAACGGACTGTTTGAAGGAACTTACTTTGAACATGATGTCTGTTTTTCTATTTCCCGTTGAAACACGAGGAACGGATTGAATGCTCTGTCTAAATCTAACAGCGTATTTATACGCATGCTGCAGACAAACCTGTCTAGTGTGCATGGTGCATTTTTCCAAAAACTCCTTGTGTTGTGCGTGTACGCATACTGTTGCTCGCAGTAGGGAATTATTGCATCACATAATTGTAAAATATTACATCTTGTTAAGTTATGAATACATTTGACGCCTTCGATCGGTATAGACTCCTGTTCCCTCACTCCAACCGTATTCCATATGACGTCAAAAGCGAGAAATCGTATAAAATTTTATCCTGCAACACACGTCAAAATAAATAGCTTCTTTCATATGCCAACTTGCATTTCACGGTACAATTAAATTAATAAAATATACCAAAAACGTAAGAACTTAAATTGTAAGCAAGTTCGAAGTTAATTACGTATTTTTAAAAGTTAAATTTGAATTTTCGAGAATACTCGATTATGATCGATTCATTCGTTATTCAAGTTCTACCGCTTATATTTTTTAATACCCCATCATTTTGAATGAAAAATTTTTTAGAGTATAAATATCGAAGTGTGCATCAATGCTCTTTGCATACTTTTTTTTACAATTCACAAATTATAACATCGTACAATTTTTGTTCCTTACATTTTTTAATATATAAAAATAAAAAATATAAGAAACAAACGAAATTTATAATATATCCGAGTAAAGTTGTGAAATTCATTTTATAAAATTCACAATGAAAGGGAACCGATTATATACTATATATTAAGTTGCTCGTACGTATACTTGCATATCAAAACATAAACAAGTAACTTGTTTTCTCATAATATTTTTAAATTTATATGCTAAACTGCAATGTGTATTGCATAGCGTGTATTATGAATAATGTATTATGGACTACAGTACACCAATCTCCTCATTTACGATTGTCTGATGCAAGCTTACGTCAAATTGCATCGGAACTGTCTCTTTATTAACGCATATTGTAGGGGCAACTTTTGTGTTTAGTTGATTTTCCTTAGTTATATTGCTTGTAACATGTGCGAAAAAGGTACACAAGAGAAGCACGGTATAAGATATGTCTTAAATTATTTTTAAAAATAATTGTGCGATGTTCTTGGAATTCAGAAAATGTCATCCGCCCTCCTTACAAATAAATTTTCGTGGATTTTTTTTGGAAATGCCGGTTGCAAGCAAGATTGCATCTGTAGATTGTACGTGTCAAAGAATTGTTTAACATTGAAGATTGTGAATATATAGTTTAAAAGTGTCTAAAATTTTAATTTAAAAAAAAGCTGTACCCTCTGAATTTAAATAGCCAATGATTTGTAGAATTTTAAGGGATGAAAACAGCAGCACGAAAGTTATGTAAAAATGTTTCATAGTTTTGATTATGCAAGTTTTCTTTTAATTTTTGGTTTATACAGGGCATAGCTTCAGTTTTGATCGATCGATTACTGTCGAGCGAACAATGATGTTGCGTTGAGCGACCCGTGATTTTGCGAAGAAAGTGACTGACTGACTTCCATAACTTTTAAGAGCGGTAACTTGCGTAATTCGTGACCTTGCACAAGATATATTTGAACCATGCTTCTGTAAAAAAAAATGGTGAAGGTGACCTACATATGTGTCCGTACGACATAATGAGGCTGAGGATTGGTTGGAACTGGACCACGCCCATTTATCATATCAACTTTATACGCATAATAAAAATTCCGCAAATTTTTATTTTATTTTTTATATATTTTTGTACCAATTATAAAGTTTTATATAGAAGAGTTTAAGAGAATAGTGGAAGGATTTATATCGTCCTTATAAAAATAAGCTATCCAGTTAACATAAATTTTCAAATTAATTTTTAATTAATTTGAAAATTTTTTTTAATTATTAAAAAACAGATAAAAAGACGAGTCTCTATTTAAAACTGTACCACTAAAACATAATTTCTAATTACACAAAGACATCAAATTTCTGTTAAAATGAAAGATAAATATTTCCATTCTTTTTCTTAGCTTACTTTAATTATTAATTTATGGATTTCACTGATTAGAATTTTTATACCAGTTAATGTTATAATTTATTAATTATATAGTCACATTATTAGAACAGATAAAAAAAAGGAATAAAACAGCGAGCTACCTATAAGAATTCCTTGCAGAGCCATATAAAATTAAAATAAGAAAGATCAGCAAGAATATACTAATTTTATAAATATTTTTATATAAATTCCAAAAGTTAATTGTTTAAACTCTATTAGATTATAAATAATTGATATATTTGAAATTGATATCATTGCAATATATATACTTGTTTAGCTTACAAAATGAAATTAAAATTGAATAAATTATATATTTGTTAACAACATTTATATTCTACGTCTATATTTATAATTAAAAATATGATAATTGTACAGTTATTAATATAACACACAATAGCGCGTAAATTTCATTCTGATACATCTTAATGATCTTTATTAACATTTTGTACATATATTTATAATATATATGTGTACATTTATTATGTATCTCTTATAAATAATTTTCTCTATTTCAAATTAGCTTTCCTCTAAATTGCGGCTCCTTCTTGTCTTTATTCTGATCAGCACTCACATTTGCTAATCAGCTTAAAGACAAAACATATGATATTTTTATTTTTTATACAGAATAAAAGCAAGAATTGAGGAAAGATCTTAAAATAGAGGAAATAATAGATATTCCAATAATTAATCTTAAAATAGAGAAAATTACTTGTATCTGCTGCAGAAAAAATATTTATTATACATACATATCTCAAGATAAACAAATGTATCCCTATATTCCTCCACATATATCCTTTTTCTTCAAGATAAAATTATTGATTTAATACAGTTATATTACAGCTTTTCAATTATTCTTTTGTGGTCTTTCCCCAAAAATTGCACTTCCTACTCTCACATTTGTACTGCCAAGTTCAATCTACAATAGAAAATGACAGATGGACTTTATATAAAAATGAAATCTATTAGCACTGTTTGCAAATAGATAGTTAGTCCAAAGATCTTACTGCATGTTCATAATCATTGGACATTCCCATTGATAATTCAATATCCTTCATATCAATTCCCAATTCGTCGCGTATCTTTTCTCTACATTTTATTAAACAAAGAAAATCAGGGTTCGGTCCATTCTTGATATCGTATCCAAATTTTCCTATTGTCATGATGCCCATTAATTTCAAATTAGGACAGTTCTCTATGACGTACTTTACAAGAGTTGACACTTGCTCAATATCGCAACCATTTTTTTCTGTAATTGCAATTTTTATGTAGGATGCTCTAAAATTCATTGAGCTAAAAATCACTTTGTCTGATATAATATTTACGAATATGACATAATAAATAATTTATTACCCTCTTCCTGACTCGTGTTAACCTGTACCATGACATTTAACTTGCTGTCATCGCTCTTTCGAAATTTCGGCCAGGAATTGTTGAGCGCATTTGCAAGTTTGTCGCTATTGACAGTCTCGATGACATACAAATTTGGTATACATAAAACTTTGTTGACCTTATTCCTTTGTAAATTGCCTATAAAGTGCCATCGAATTTCTTTGCACCTCTCAAGAATCAACGGGTTGTAGGCCTTCTCCACTAACTCGTTCACGTAATTTTCACCGAAATGCCTCTGACCAGCCTCGTATGCGGATACTATCGATACCGTGGACTGCAATTTGCTAACAGCTACCAGCCGCGGTTCATAATATTGATGCTCCTGCGAGAATGAGATAAATATCTCTTGATCTGTGCGATCTAACCTATTGCTGCTATATATATGCACTAATTTTCGAAAACGCGATGTTCCCTTCATAATCATCCAACGCATTACACAACAAAAATAAATTTATATAAATTTAATTGACAATAAATATTGAATACGGAAAAGAATACCGGTGCTCTCTTCGTGGCAGCGTACGATATCTTGTCGCAGACAGATTTCAAATTTGCTGCCACTTCTGCCATGCTGCATTTAAATAATGCCATAAATTGTTTCCTGATCAATATGATCGAACGTAATCCTCACTTATCTATGGTAAATATTTAAAAAATTTTTTTCTGCCCT